>NW_007097805.1:0-979 GCF_000164805.1 Carlito syrichta | reverse complement strand
CCTGTCAGGCAGGCTGCCTGGCAAGCCCTGGCGTCTCCCCGGCTTGGGTCTTGCTGCCTCTTGCCCTCAGGACAGGCTTCCGTTGCTTTTGGGACAGAGGCTAGAACGCTGATGCAGCCTCCAAGACCCTCCCTGGGCCGGCTGCTTCTTTATGTCGAACTGACAGGTCTTGAATTTCCAGGAGGCACCGCGTTATCTTTCAAAATGGGAGCATCGTTTACATTGTTCCTTCTACCTAGAATGTTTTGTCCTTGCCTCAGGTGTCAGAGGAGGGCTCGGAGACTGACTGGGCCTACTGGTCCCCAGAGCGGGAGGCTGGAGGACCTGAGGGCCAAGGGTAGAGGAACCCAGTGTCCCAGATCCCTGGCCAAGCCCAGCTCTGCCTCCGCCGTGGCCCTGGGGGCTCCTGACTCTGTCATCCCTCCTGGGTCGCACCTTCCTGCTGCTCCCAGCTCCCTCTGGGAGCACGTCGTGTGGCCAGTCCAGGGCCTGATGCATGGAGGCCCAAGCTGGAGGCCCCGTGGGTGCCCCTCCAAATCTAGCCACAGTCCCGGGGTCCTGTGCACCATGTCCCCCTCAGGCCTTTTCCCTGAGCTCCACCCCAAGTCCTCAGGCCAGCAGCCTGGACACTGGGTGGGCCTCGGCATCGTGGGCAGGGACATTCACAGCGCTCTCCCCGCAGGATGCGGGAAGCCTCCTCCCGCCCCAAGCGGGAGTTCAAGCCCAAGCCCCGGGAGCCCTTCGACCTCGGCGAGCCTGAGCAGTCCAATGGGGGCTTCCCCTGCGCCACAGCCCCCAAGATCTCAGGTAGGGGACGACTGCTTCCAGGGTGCGGAACGGGGCGGCGAGGGCTGGCACCGCCCCCAGGCCAGGCCTAGTCGGCGCCCACGGCTGCTCCTCCAGGGGGGCCTGGGGTGGGGGGGAGGCGGCCCCGCCCGGCGTGCTCAGCCCCTCCCGCTGTGTCTCCGAGCAGCGTCTG
>NW_007097804.1:0-899 GCF_000164805.1 Carlito syrichta | reverse complement strand
GGCCACGGTGAAGACCAGTAAGGCGGCCACCAGCACACCCCCCACAGCCACGGTCAGGGTCCCGCCCAGCACGTGGGCTTGCAGGGCGTGGCACAGGGGCGTGGCCGGCGGCGTGGAGAAGTGGGCACAGCCCAGCAGCCTGGTGGCCGTGAGGTCGGAGGGCCCGGCGGCAGGTGACAAGGCCAGCAGACAGAGGTCGTAGTCAGCGCCGGGGACCAGGTGCTTCAGCAGGAAGTGGTGGCTAGAGGCTGGGACGATCCTGCCGGGCAAGGGCGGGTGGTCAGAGCCCCCAGGCTGAGGGCCAGCCCCCTCCTCCGTCTCCCACGGCTAAGGCTTGTCCACCCATTCACAGTCCGCCCCCAGCTCCAAATGTCCCCTCCCCTGGGACCACAGGGCTTGGTGTGTTCATTCAAGAAGGCAAACCTAGGTACACCCTGTGGGCAAGGGACAGGCTGGCGTGCGCGGCCAACAGGCCTGAGGCCTGAGGCCTGAGGCGAGGGAGAGTGGGACACAGCACCAGCAGAAGCGCTGTGCTTATGCGGGCGTGGTCCTGAGCTCCAGCAGACACATGGCCACGGCTGCCGCCTGGGGAGGCCACCACCTGCGCGTCTCCAGCTGGTACGGCCAGCCACACCTTGGGTGCCTGACAGGGCAGGGCCCACGCCCCCCCCAGTCCCACAGCCCCCAGGTAACCAGGCCAGGCCCCTGGGAGGGCCTGAGGCAAAGGCATGGCAGGGCGTGAGCAGAGGGAGGGACTGAGAGCAGGGCCGTCCTCACCGGTAGATGAGGGTCTCATCCTCGCTGCTGTTGTACTGGATCTGGAACATCCACACGGGGTCAGCAGGCCGCCCCGGCCCCCAGCTCACCAGCCCCGAGGTGGCGGTCACCTCCGTCACCTG
>NW_007097803.1:39158-48406 GCF_000164805.1 Carlito syrichta | reverse complement strand
CAAGTAGATGGGACTACAGGCGTGTGCCCCCCCCCCCAGCTACTTTTTTTTTTTAACAGTAGAGATAGGCAACCCCCCCGGGTCCCCTCCCACTGTGGGAGCTTTTCTGTCCTCTCAATAAATCCTGCTTTCTAAAAAAAAAACAAAAAACCAACCAAACAAACAAACAAAAAAATCACAGTAGAGATAAGCTCTCACTATTCTGCCCAGGCTGGTCTCAAAGCGCCAGGCTCAAGTGATCCTACTATCTGGGCCTCCCAAAGTGCCAGGATTATAGGGGTGAGCCACCACACCCAGCCTTCTTTACTTTTCATATCAGAAGCCCTCCACTCTTGTCCCCCAGCTGTGTGAGCTGAGCTCAGAAAAGACGGGCTTTGGTAGAGGGGTGACCCAGAAGGGCCCCAAGAGTTCTGGGAAGAAACAGGAAGTGGCCAAGGTCCCTGGGAGCCCCATCCACTGAGGGTCCTTTGCTGACGTTCCCACTTGCGTCAACCCTGGTTCCAGGGCTGTGGTATAACCTCCGCGGCCGGGCTGTTTCTGCCCTCCAGCCAAGTTTTTTCTCATCAAAAAGATCTGGCAGGTGGATCCTTAATGCTCCTTGGCCTGTCTCCCTGGCGCGGGGCCCACCTGGAGAAGAAAGAAGGGAGTCGTCCAAGTTTTCTTTACCGCAGCGCCCACCGCCAGCCCCTCGCCTGCTCCCGTCCTTCCCTCTGGGGATAGAGGAGCGAGCGGCCCTCTGGAGACCAGGAGCCGCCTCTGCCCCCGCCACAAGCCCAGATGCCACCACAGCCATCCCCGCTGCCACCTGCCTGCCCCCTGAACGTTGGTTCTTGTCTTCTCTTTCCAGCCCGGGCAAGTGGCTGCCTCTTGCTAGGTTCCGCATGCCCACTCGGTAGCACAGTTAGGCTTAGAGGTCCAGCCAAGGCAGACAGACAGGGCTCAGGACCTCAGTCCTACCATGGAGGAGGATGGGCAGCAGAGAGAGAAGGTACGCAACGGAGCTTCTGCCGCTTGCCTGCCCTCCGCGCCGGCAGCCGCGGACCCTCCTGCCTTTCTGCTGCCTCCAGATCTCCGGAACTTTCTCTCTACCACCTCCCGCCCTTGGTTCCAGGCCACTCAGCTCTCTCTTGCTGCAGCACTGTCCCCACCCACCCCACGCCCACCCTGCAGGCAGGAGAAAACCCAAGGCCCTTCTCCCACAGGTGCTGTCACAGTTTGGCTCTCTCCGACCCTCTTCTTCCGGCCCATTTATTCACCTGGAAAGGGTGGGACCCTCCGAGAGGGCAGTCACCTCTCTGTCCCCTGACTCCTCTTCCCAGTGTGAGGAAGGTGGAGTCTGTGCATCCGATGGGGAGGGTCCTGCCATTCGTCCCGACTTGGTTCCCCGAGTCCTGCCAAGGCCAGTGCCACACCCCCCGCCCCCACCTGCACCTCCAGGCCCCGAGAGGCGGTGACACCTATAGCTCCAGGTCCAGGAGGCCAGGGCGTGCCCCACCCAAGAGGCCGTCCCTGCCCCAGGGCCGGGCACATAAGTGCCCCATCCCGCGGCTCTGGGACTGCCAGTGCTCACAGAGCCCGAGAGAGGATGAGCAGGATGTTCTGCTGCCTGCAGGTGAAGCCCCTGGGCTTCCTCAAGCCCTCCTCCCTGATGAAGGCCCCTGGCCGCTTCAAGGCGCACCAGGACGCGCTGCCCAGGCTGCCCGTGCCCCCACTCCAGCAGTCCCTGGACCACTACCTCACAGCGCTGCAGCCCATCGTGAGCCAGGAAGAGTGGACCCAGACCAAGCAGCTGGTGGACGAGTTCCGGAGCCCCGGCGGCGTCGGGGAGCGTCTGCAGAAGGGGCTGGAGCGCCGAGCCAGGAAGACAGAGAACTGGGTGAGTGAGCCGGCCCAAGTCCGCCAGCCACACACACAGAAGCTTCCAGCGCCGGCCACTGTGGCACCACCGTTTGTTTGCTCTCCTGACTTTCTTGAGCACTTCCTCTGTACTTGCGCTCAGCGGGGCCCTGGGTGAGCAAGAGACACAGTCGCCAGCCTCTTGGAGGTGACAGGTCACGGGGGGTGAGGTGACGGACAGGATGCATGTCCAGGGCTGAGGCCGCTCCAAGCAGTGAAGTGTGATGAGGAAGAGGAGGCCTGGGGCCAGTAGCATTGTGCTGGGTGTCAGGAGGGGCGAGGAGGGGTGGGTCTGCTTTCGGTCTGAGACAGAGGGAACAGCACAGGTAGAGGTGGCAACGACTGACACATCCCAGGACAGAGGCGGGCACGGAGGGCGAGGGCAGGGGGCAGCCAGGGAGAAGGAGTGTGGGCTTGAGCTGGGTGAGGGACTTGGGTGACCATGCCAGTCTGAGTATAATCTGTTACGCAAATTGGTCCAGTGTCCGTTTGAAAAACATGTCTTCACTGATGCTTTGTGTTTGCGCTTCACATGTCAACACGAAATGAGAAAGATGGCCTGGCGTGGGGAGGAAAAGCCAGAGGGAGAGCCTGGGGCGAGGGGAGGCCGGTGCCATCGCCCCATAGGGGGGCGGAGATGTGGCAACTGGGCCTGCACTGGCAGGGAGACAGGGTCAGTGGGTCCAGGGTGTTTGGGAGGGATGATGGGGCGGGAGCGGGAGGGATTTGCCGAGACCAGTGACCGAGGGAGACGCCGGCTCGTGGGAGAACACCAGAGCTGGGTCTGGCCCTCCCAAGTTCGGTGAGGGAGGAGGCGATGTCACCTGGGGTGGCAGGCGGCGCTATGCCCCAGGGCAGAGGGGTGGGCGGCCGTCATTCGCGCAATCTCAGCATGTCAGGGCCTTGGACTCTGGAGTTGGGATGCTTCCCCCAGAAGGACCTTAGAGAGTCTGGGGCTGGTGGTTTTCCAAGTGTGTTTAGCTTCCAGACAGAATCTTCCGACTGAAGAGGGGGCACCCCTCTCACTCACAGAGCCTGCAGGGGCTCTGCCACCAACCGGCAGATCTCACTGAGGGAGTGCCCATATCTGCAGGGTCTCCCCTTGTGTCCTGACCGACCAGAGGCTCGGGGATCCCTAGTGGAGTGCAGCCCCTGGCTGTGTCCCCACGGGGAGGGAGCCCCGTCTGCCCCTCCCTGATCCACAGGTGAGGAAACAGGCCAGGGGGTAGACGGAGGGTTGAGGGCCACATAGCAGCTCTGAGGTACACAGGAGGGTCTGGCTGACACAGGGGCCCAGTCCTTGAGGGACCAGTCGCTTTCCCCACACCCCTTGCCAAGGTCCTAAGGCTAGTGGCCCAGTGCCACAGGGACTCTGAGTGGTGGGGAGGCACCTGCTGCTGCTGGCAGCGGTGGGTGAGGAAGCCCAGTGGGGTCCTGGGTCGCCAGTGTCTGAGGGACTGGGCAGAGGAAGGGGCGTGTGCCAGTCAGCACCAGAGCCTCCAGGGGACACTTCCCTGGGAGCGTATGCAGCCCCACCACTGTGTCGGTGGCTGGTCCCGGGACAGCAGACGGGCCGTCAGGGTAGGGTTTTGGGGGCTGTCATCCCATCTTGCCACGAGCGCGATGTGGTTTGCCCTCACAGCGAGTGTCTCCCCTCAGGGTCACCCTTGAGATCAAAGTGTGTCCCCTCCCCGCTCTGACGCCAAGAACACTGAGGCCTTAGAGGAAGACCAGGGTCCCTCAGGCTGCTCTGACACCCTGGTCCCTGCCTCCTCCGAGAGACCCAACTGGAGACAGTCACAAACGCACTCCCTGGGCTTGCTTATACATGTCTTTCCTGCTTTCCTTTCTGTCTGTCCAGGCACACATTTTTATTCATGACAGAAAATGTGTCAGGTGAAGAGCACTCATTCCACCCACCGCCCTCACCCCTCCGAGTTTCCCTCCGGTCTCCTCTCACACACCTTCTTCCTGGCAGCGGCATCCAGGTTCTTGTGCCAACGCTGATGGCTCAGGCCAAGGGGAAGATGCTGGGTTTCCAGGAAGGGGTGCTCTGGACCAAGGTGTTGACTTTGAGAATCTTCAAGGGGGGCCGAGGGCCCGGAGCCAGCCGGGCCCCCTCACCTGGGGAGGAAGGGGCCCCAGCCTAGCTTCCTCCTGATGGGCTCCGGTCCTCCCCCAGCTGTCTGAGTGGTGGCTCAAGACGGCCTACCTCCAGTACCGCCAGCCTGTGGTCATCTACTCCAGCCCCGGCGTGATGTTTCCCAAGCAGGACTTCGTGGACCTGCAGGGACAGCTCCGGTGAGTGGGCGGGGCTGGGTGGGGCCGAGAGGCAGCTGGGGCGGGGGCTCCAGAGGCTTCCAGGACCCTCAAGTCCCTGTCCACACAGGAGACTGAAGTGACCCCAGCCCTGTTCATCTCCCATCCCCGGAAACAGCCCAATGAAGGAGAGTGTGTCATCCCTGTGGTACAGATGGGGAAACTGAGGGAGTAAGGGAGCGGCCCGAGATGACCATTCAGGATTGGCTGAGCCTGGATGGGAAGCAGGGTCTCTCCGCCCCAGAGATCTGTAACTGTTAGCCGCCAAACCTCCCTCCCCCAAACCCGAGGTCACCCGCTGCCCTGGTTTGGGCACATCATCTCTGCTTCCCGCCCTCCTCAGCTGGCCACAGGCTGACCTTTGTACACAGTCCCCTTTTCCACATTCAGCCGTGTCACCTGCCCCGGCCACTGTTCCAGGCTGCCCAGAGATAAAAATACCAGCCGCAGGGATCTCCTGCCCAAGGACCAGCCACCGGCTGCTACCACCTGCTTCTCTTAAAGGAACCAGGGCACCCTGGAAGGGCTGACATTCAGGCCCAGGAACCCAGCTGGCGATCCCCATTGTGGGCAGCCAGACAGTCCAGGGGGAAGGTCAGGGTGAGGGAGGCAGCCTGGCAGACACAGGCCCAGAAACAGGCAGGGACCTTGGGGAGGAGACACCTTGAGCCACCATCCTGTCATACCCCCAGTCCCAAGTCACTCCATAGCTGATGCTTCAGACCAGAGTGACACCCCCCCGACTCCAGGCTGTGGGTCAGGAACTCAGGCCCTCTGTGGACAGAATCAGCCCACTGACCCCTAGCCCAGCCACAGTCATGCTGTGGGTAGTCCTGCCAGACCCTCACAGAGCCCTCCTGGAAGGCCCCTCTGGAGCTTATGAGGCCAGCCAGGTGGGCAGGCGAGTGGGACTCCCAGGGCCCCCTTCAGCTCCCGGGCTTTCTGGACACAGTGAGGGAGGAGGGACGCCAGGCTGCCCCTCACCCAGCCAGTGTCATGGGCCTGGGGCGTCCCTCCAGGTAGCCACATAGCTTCTAATCTCCCATGGATCTTTCCAGGTTTGCTGCCAAACTCATCGAGGGTGTGTTGGATTTCAAGGTCATGATTGACAAGTGAGCAGCCCCACCCCTGCCCGGGCCTGCCTCGTTCCCACAGCCACCCCTGCCCCCGAGCCCTGGCCTGTCGAGCCAGCCTGGGGACCGGGCAGGCCCTGAGCTCAGTCACTTTCACTTCCTCTTGGCCCAGCCTCCCTTGGCTTTGGGAGACTGAGCCCTGAGGAGCTCCGGCTGCTGGGAGGGACCTGTCCCGTCCGAACCAAAGAGGACCCTGGAGGTTGACTCACTGCCTCATGGCAAACAGAAGCCAGAGAGGGGAAGGGAGGGAGTTTCCAGGTGACTTGCAAGCAGGGCCCATGCAGGGCTGAACATGGCCTCCCAGCCCTGACCAGCCCTGATACCCCGCCACCTGTGCTGAGGGTGCCAGGGACATCGGCCCGACGCGGGTTGTGAGAGTCCCTGCTCGCCTGGCCCCGCTCCCAGCAGACCCTAGCAGGCCCCTCCTCCCGCGGACTCGCCCAGCAGCGACCCTGTGCCCTGCAGCGAGACCCCGTGCCCTGACCGGCCCTGTGCCCTGCAGCGAGACTCTCCCCGTGGAGCACCTGGGGGGGAAGCCGCTGTGCATGAACCAGTACTACCAGATCCTGTCCTCCTGCCGCGTGCCGGGCCCCAAGCAGGACTCGGTCAGCAACTTCCTCAAGACCAAGAAGCCGCCCACGCACATCACCGTAGTGCACAACTACCAGGTGGGTGGACTCTGCCCACGCTGCTGGAGAGGAGGGCAGAACCAGCAGCCCATGTCCCCCACCCTGCTCCTGGCACACAGGCCGTGTGTCCCAGGAAAAGCGTCCCCTGGCCCGTGGCCCAGCCCAGCACAGGACAGAGATCCAACAACCTCTTCCCTCCCCCTCAGCCTTGATTCAGCCTGACGGGGCCGGCGGGGGGGCAGGCGTGGGAAGGAAGCTGCGGGCTGCTGAGATGCCCCCAGCCCCCGCCTCTCCACCGCCTGTGCCCGCAGTTTTTCGAGCTAGACGTGTACCACAGCGATGGCACGCCCCTCACCGCGGATCAGATCTTCACGCAGCTGGAGAAGATCTGGAACTCGTCCCTGCAGACTAACAAGGAGCCCGTGGGCATCCTCACCTCCAACCACCGCAACTCCTGGGCCAAGGCCTACAACGCCCTCGTCAAAGGTGCCAGGCGTGCCGGGCCGCACAGCCGAGCTCCCCACCCCTGGGGCCCCTCCCCGCCTCAGGCAGCCATGCTTCTCCCGGGAGCCCCTCAACCCTGGGCAGGGGCTTCGGGCCCCATGTTGGAGCTGAGGAAGCCAAACCTCTGTCTGGCTCCGGTAGTAGTTTGTGTCTGCTCAGAGCAGCAGGTCCCTGACTGAGGAACCTACCAGCCTCTGCCTCCCTCTGCCCCCAACACCCCCCAAAACTCCAAAGCCCATATTGGTCAGGGGCACGGACCCGAGTCAGATCACACTGTGTGGGCGCCCCGTGGCCCTGGGCCTCCTATATCGAGTGTGCCAGGGGTTGGGCCTTGCCTCATAGGTACAGTGGGGCTGCAGGGCCCGCCCACCCTTGCCCAGCAAAGGTCCTGGAGGCTCCTGAGGTGGGAGCCCCGTCCCCAGAGGGCCACACACAGGCTGGAAGAGCCCAGGGCCAGAGGCTGCGGAGGGGCCGGCCCATCCCTTGAACCTGAGATTTACCCCGTTGCACCCCACTCCACACCCCTGCAGACAAGGTGAACCGGGAGTCCGTGCGCTCCATCCAGAAGAGCATCTTCACGGTGTGCTTGGATGCACCTGTGCCCCGGGTCTCCGAGGACGTGTACCGCAACCACGTGGCCGGCCAGATGCTGCACGGCGGCGGCGCCAAGCTCAACAGTGGCAACCGCTGGTTCGACAAGACGCTGCAGGTGAGGCCCCAGGTCCGCGGCTCCCCCAGGCCTCAACACACCAGACCTGGGCCTCTGTCGCCTCGGGGCTTTCTGCCACTTCCCCCACACCCTCAGCCTCCCAGCTTGTAAAGCAAGCAGGAAGCCAGCAGGCTGGACGCGGCTGCAATTACTGGGCAGCCAACCTGTCATCAGCGGCCCTGCCTGTGGACCTGGAAACCACTGACACCCCCAAAACACCCACTCAACACGCCACAGAGCACCTGGGCCAAAGGTCCAGCAGAGGGGCTCAGTCTTGGCATTGCTTTCCCTCTCGGCACCTCTGGTTGCAAGGACCTGAGGACACCTGCTGAGCACGGGATGCATGTATCAAACTTGGAGCCAGTAGCCAGGCACCCGACCTACGAGTATTCACTGTCGCTAAGAACTAAGCCCAGGCCAGGTGCAATAGCTCATACCTGTAATCCAAGGTGGGAGGATCGCTTGAGCCCAGTGGTTCGAGACCAACCTGGGCAATATAGTGAGACCTTGTCTCTACCAAAAACTTTTGAAAATTAGCCGGGCTCCGTGGCTCAGCCTGTAATCCTGCGTTTTGGGAGGCTGAGGTGAGTGGATTGCCTGAGCCCGCGGGTTCGAGACCCACCTGGGCAACTTGGCGAGACCTCATCTCTACAATAAATCAAAAAATCAGCCGGGCATGGTAGTGCATGCCTGTAATTCTGGCTACTCGGAAGGCTGAGGCGGAAGGTTCACCGGAGCCCAGCAGGTTGAGGCTGCGGTGGCCGCGAGCGGCCACTGCACTCCAGTCTGGGAGACAGAGTGAGACTCCAACTCAAAACAAAAAAAAAGAAAATTAGCCACCAGGGTACATGCCTATAGATCCAGCTACGCAGGAGTCTGAGGTGGGAAGATTGCCTGAGTCCAGGAGGTTGAGGCTGTGGTGAGCCATGATCATGCTGCTGCACTCCAGTCTGGGCGACAGAGTGAGACCCTGACTCAAAAAGGGGCCCGTCCAGGGCTGAATGTGGCCTCCCAGCCCCAGCGCTCCTTGATGCCCCACTGCTTATACTGAGGGGGCACAGGGTGCAGGGCTCGACAAGGACTGAGAGCTCTTTTATAAGCCCGAATGACCTCTGGAGAGGGCTGCAGAGGGACGCCTCCCTTGAGCCCCAACTAGGGACTGGGTCAAGGCCTCCTCCAGGGACCGGGGCTGACAGGGTCTCCTCCCTCCCGCAGTTCATCGTGGCAGAAGACGGCTCCTGTGGGCTCATCTACGAGCATGCAGCCGCAGAGGGGCCCCCTATTGTCACCCTTGTGGACTATGTCATTGAGTTCACGTGAGTATGGTTATACCCCCACCCACCTCCCCCAGATGCTGCAGGTGACACTCAGGTGACAGACCTGGCTCTTAGGGCAATGTCATTCTCCTTTGCACCTGGGACTCTATTTCTTCAAGGGAAGCCAGGGTCTTTTTTTTTTTTTTTAGATTGGAAAATAGAGTTTGTTTAAAAAGTAAATTAGAGAGAGAGAGAAGAGAGAGGAGATTCACCTTTCCAAGGTAGGAGAGGAGACAAAGTTTAGAAAACATGACGGCGGTCATAGCTCAAAGAGCATATGGCCACACCGGAGCTTAGTAAAGCAATGGCCGGCATGGATCTTAAAGTGAGTCACGCCTGGGTTTGAATTCTGGCTGTGTGGCCATAGACAAGCCCCTCACCCTCTCTGGGCCTTCTTCGTCTGGCCTCTTGAAACCTAGAGTGAAGGCAGCTTTCAGGAGAGCAAGGCTGAGTCTCCCTGGCTGGCCCCTCCAGCTCCGGCTCCAGGGCCCACCCAGGACAGACCTGGCTCTGGAGGTACCAGCATGAGCCTGAGGCCCCCACGTCTCATGCAGGAAGAAGCCCGAGTTCGTGCGGTCTCCCATGGTGCCCCTGCCCATGCCCAAGAAGCTGCGGTTCAACATCACCCCTGAGATCAAGAGTGACATCGAGAAGGCCAAGCAGAACCTAAGCATGTGAGCGCCTGCTGGAGCCGGAGGCCGCTGTGCTGGCCACCCTTCAGTGTGCCCAGCCCCCCCTGGGG
>NW_007097803.1:21205-39138 GCF_000164805.1 Carlito syrichta | reverse complement strand
GGTGTTTCACCACTTCGGAAAGGACTTCCCCAAGTCGGAGAAGCTGAGCCCGGACGCCTTCATCCAGCTGGCCCTGCAGCTGGCCTACTACAGGTGCGCCCCCTGGGAAGCAGGAGTGGGGCGGGGTGGGGGAAGCAGGGGTGGGGTGGGGTGGGATGGCCTCCAGGCAGTGCTCAGCCTGTTTCCTGCCAGGATTTACGGTCAGGCCTGTGCCACCTATGAAAGTGCCTCCCTTCGCATGTTCCACCTGGGCCGCACCGACACCATCCGCTCAGCCTCCGTGGATTCACTGGCCTTCGTCAAGGCCATGGACGATGCCAACGTGACGGTGAGGGATCCGGGCTGAGGGTGAGCGGGGCTAGAGCCATCTCCCTTCCTGTTACCTCTGTCCACACGCAGTGATTGAGCAGCTATGGTATTCCAGCTCTGTGGTGGGCACTGGGAATTGAATGGAAGATGGAGCCATGAATTTAGCTCTGAGCTGCCTGGCAGCCAAAGAAAACGGAACCAGCCAGGTGTGGTGGCTCACACCTGTAATCCCAGCACTTGGGGAGGTGGAGGCGAGAGGATTGCCTCCCCCCAGGGGTTCCAGACCAGCCTGGGCAACTTGACAAGACCTCTTCTCTAAACAAATCAAAAAAACCAGCCAGTAGTGGTGGTTTACGCCTGTAATTCTAGCTACTTGGAAGGCTGATATGGAAGGATCACCTGAGCTCAGCAGATTGAAACTGTGTTGGCCATTGAGTATGCCACTGCACTCCAGCCTGGGCGGCAGAGTGAGACTCCAACTCAGAAAAGTAAAATAAAATAAAATAGGCCTGGCATGGTGGCTCATGTCTGTAATCCCAGCACTTTGGAAGGCCGAGGTAAGAGGATTGCCTGAGCCCACAGGTTTGAGACCTGCTTGGGCCACTTGGCAAGACCTCATCTCTACAATAAATCAAAAATTAACTGGGCATGGTGGCGTGTGCCTGTAGTTCCAGATACTTGGAAGGCTGAGGCAGAAGGATCGCCTGAGCTCAGCAGATCGAGGCTACGGTGGCCATGAGTGATGCCACTCCAGCCTGGGCAACAGAGTGAGACTCTGATTCACAAAAAAAAAAACGAGGGGGCGCGGGGACCATTCATTTCCTCACTCGTGTATATCAGCATGAAGCATCTGCTCTGTGTCAGGCCCTGACTGAGGACCGAGGAGTTGGCCATCCCCCTGCTCGTCCTTAAAGAGCCCAGAATCAGTGCAGGGGAAGCTGGCTAGTGAAGTGGGCGGGAACAGGGAGGGGCAAGGCTTCAGCTCCCTCGCCCCCCCAACTAGGAGCACCAGAAGGGGGAACTGCTGCGGAAGGCCGTGCAGGCCCACCGAGCCTACGCCGACCGGGTGAGTGACCGGCCCCTTTGCCTCTCCCAAGGGTGAGGCCCGCCCATCGGCCTGTCTGTCCCTGAGGCCGATGGCTGCAGCCCTCAGCTAGGATCGCCCCTCCTCTGAGCCTTGGAACACCTGGAGCCAGGCTGAATATCCCCATTTTAAAGCCGGAGAAACCGGGCCGGGCGCCGTGGCTCATGCCTGAAATCCCAGCACTTTGGGAGGTGGAGGCGGGAGGATCGCTTGAGTCCAGGATTAGAGACCAGCCTGGGCAACATAGCAAGACCTCGTCTCTATAGGAAATTTAAAAATTAGGCCGGGCTCAGTGGCATGCACCTGTAGTCCCAGCTGCTCGGAAGGCTGAGGTGGGAGAATCTCCTGAGTCCGGGAGATCAAGGCTGTGGCGAGTCAGGATCGTGCCACTGCACTCCAGCCTGGGCAGCAGAGTGAGACCCCAACTCAAAAAAAAAAAAAAGGTTGGAGGAACCAAGGCTGGCCCAGTAACTGCCCTGGTCCTGGGTTCCAGGGTTATCACAGTCCTGGATGTTGCTGTCTCCCTGATGGTGAGGGTATTCAGGTCCAGCAGACAGTGGGCTTCTTGCCCTCTGGCAGCTTGGGCTGCAGTCAGGAAGGTGGGTGTCTGGGCCCATCCCAGCTCTGTCTCCACCTGTGTCCTGGGCTCTGATCTTGCTTCCTGCAGATGTCCACTGAGAGCTCATTGCTTCCCTGCAAGGGTAGTCCAGGACTGTCCCCGTTGACAGATGAAGACACCACGGCCCCAAAACCCAAGCAGCCTGCATGGTCCCACAGCCAGGATGGGCCAAATCAGCTTGCTCCAGGGCCTGTGCTTTTTTAACTTTTTTATTTTTTGTAAAGATGAGGTCTTGCTGTGTTGCCCCGGTTGGTCTTGATGGTCTTGAACTCCTGGGCTCAAGCAGTCCTGCCTCAGTCTCCAGAAGTACTGGGTTCTTGAATCCCACGGTGCCCTGCCTATGCACTGTCCTTCCCGGGCACTGGTCCGTCCTAGGCAGATCTCTGCCCCTCCCTGGGTCTCAGTTTCCCCATCTGTGAAGCGAGGGCTCTCCTGCCTGGACACTCTGGTCTCATGGTTCCGAGGGGCCAGTGACTGGAAGGGGCAGTACTGCCGCAGGCGGAGGAGGGCAGGGGTCTCCTGACGGCTCCCACGCCCCCAGGCCATCCGCGGGGAAGCCTTCGACCGCCACCTACTGGGCCTCAAGCTGCAGGCCATCGAGGACCTGGTGAGCATGCCCGACATCTTCATGGACACCTCCTACGCCATCGCCATGCACTTCCACCTCTCCACCAGCCAGGTGGGCCCCGGACGCGCAGGGCGGGAGGACCCCCAGTGGCGGGAGCGTGTGGGCCGCCCCAGCCCACTGCCACAGCAGCTGGGTTCTGGAGAGGAGCTGGGGCGGGGGCCTCCCTGGGGCCCAGGCAGGCCGGGAAGGCGGCAGGGTCCTCATGGGAGGAGACTCGGCTGCCTTCGGTGGTCGGAGACAAATGCACATCTGATCCGTGCCTGGGCTGGGTGCTGGGACACAGCAGGGGACAGACCACAGTCCCCACCCCCAAGGGGCTTGTGGTCTAGGCTGGAGGCACAGGCCGGGAGGCAGCGATGGCCCCCTGGGGTGTGCTGGGGCTGGTGGGAGTCTGGAGGAGGGAGCAGCTTGACCCTCCCCGGGAACATCAAGGAAGGCTCCAGAAAGGAGGTGGCGACAGGACTGCAGCCCGAATGAGGGAGCCACACTCTGCCAGGCAGGGCACGCTGGGGCCGGAGGCCTGGAGAGCCGGTTGGTGCTGCCACGGGCCAGAGGGCAGCGGGGCTGTGGAGGTGTGCACTTGAGCCCGGCCGTCCCTCCCCAGGTCCCCGCCAAGACCGACTGCGTCATGTTCTTCGGGCCCGTGGTCCCAGACGGCTACGGTGTGTGCTACAACCCCATGGAGGCCCACATCAACTTCTCCCTGTCGGCCTACAACAGCTGTGCAGAGACCAATGCCGCCCGCCTGGCGCACTACCTGGAGAAGGCGCTGCTGGACATGCGCGCCCTGCTGCAGAGCCACCCCCGGGCCAAGCTCTGAGCCCGGCTCGGCCCGCCAGCGCTACAGCCATCCACGGGACAGCCTGCTGGTGGCCCGGCTCCTGGCCCCCAGACCCGCCTGAGCCGAGGCGGCGCCTCCAGTGGGCCTCCTGCGGGCCCAAGCCAAGTGCCTTCTGCAGCCACCCCGGCCGCCGCGCCCGAGTCCGGGGTTGAGCGCTAGGCCAAACAGGATGCAAGGCCCAGGCCCCGGTGTGCCATCTGCCGAGGCCTCCTCTGGCGAAGGGAGCCGGCCGCGCCAGCCCGGCCCTTCTTTGCCAGCTCACCTCCGGCTGCTCCCTGCTGTCTCCACAGCTGGGCCAGGGCTGCACCCTGATCCCCAAGCCACCAAGGACCTGGGCCAGGATCAGCCGGAGCCAGGGGCTCTGGGTCTCCTCGGGGCCGAGGGGCCAGGGTGTGAGGTTTCCTAGTGAGGGGAAGCCCAGGGCCTTGCCTCGGCCCAGCTTCCCGGGCCACCTCCCTCCGGCAGCCATGCTTTCCTGGCGTGTGGCCACATCGCCCGACTTGGCTCCTGACCACGTCCATGGCTCCCGGTTGTATGATATGAACACGCAGGGTCACTAATAAAGGGAAACATGTCCGTGTAGCAGTGTCTCAGTGGGGGACAGACAGTGGGGCAGACTCCCGGCCCCACCTTCCTCCAGCCTCCCCTGGTCTGGGAGTTGGGGCCCAAGCCACCGGTGGGCCCAGGGCACCCAGAGCAGCCAGCCTGCAGCCTCAAGGTGCACAGCCCAGAATGGTGCCAGGCCCAGGGCAGCGTTCTCCACCAGCGACACCTGCCCCCTGGCTTGGCCTCTCGAGTCCCAGGGACCGTGGGTGGGGGCTGCTCTCCTAGGGTCCTGGTCTGATGGGCTGGGAAGCATGGCACCCGAGGACCCAAGACCTTGTCATACGGTCTCCCTGGGCCCGGTGGAGCGGGAACACTCCCCACAGCCATTGTCTTGGCAGACCCCCCAGGGGTGGGGGCGTGGGCTGGGGGAGGCGCCAGAGCCCCACACCTGCCCTGAAGGGCTTCCGCGCCTGCCATGCTTGCCTCCCCCAGGCTGGGGCCCAAGAGCCACTAAGCCACAGCCACACCACCCAGATGTCCCGGGGCCGGAGTCCATGGAACCGTGAAAGGGGTGATGAGGAAGGAGGATGGCCGCGGCCCGAGTTCTGATCAGGCTCCCAGGCCCGCCGGGCCTTGCCGCTCTCCCCACATCATGCACTCGGGGAGAGGGCATACACCTACCCCGAGCCCTGGGGAAGACGAGGCGCCGCCTGGACATTGGGGGTGGGCGTTGCCCCTGGAGGAGGAGGGAGGCCGTTGGGGCGAGCAGGCAGCAGCCCCGCACCAGCACACGGGCTCGGTTCCCCCGCCGGGGCCCTTGGGCCACCTCCTCTATCACAGGGGTCTGTGCTACCCTGGGAGCCCCTGAGGCGGGACCCACAGCAGGCGCTGCGTGAGGGCTGGTGAGCCCTGGGGTGGGCCGCACCGGAGCCGGCCTAGGGCCAGGATGCGGCCGCTGGACCTGGGGTTCCAAAACTCACCTAGGAACCGTCTAGGTCTGAATAGAAGGCAGTTTTCCCCCCCGAATTACCCTTCAGATGTGAGGCAGCCCTTACACTGGAGCCATCACAAGGCTCATCCGATCTCTAGCGCCACTGAGTGATTTTCAGCATCTAGAACGGTCCCCATCATTGTCACAGGGGACACTTAGCCGTCCCCAGGTGGGAAAAAAGGCAAAGAAACTGACAATTTGGTCATTCTTCCGTATGGGTGATTCCCGAGCCCTCACACCTTGCAAGTGTGGGATGTCAGGACAGCAGGTGCTGGGAAGGGCTGTGGAAGCACCTTGGGAGGCTGAGGTGGGAGGATCACTTGAGTCCAGGAGTTCAGCACCAGCTGGGCAACACAAGACCCCTGTCTCTACAAAACACACACAAAGGCCGGGCTCAGTGGCTCAGCCTGTCACCCCGGCACTTTGGGAGGCCGAGGCCAGTGGACTGCCTGAGCCTGCTGGTTCAAGACCAGCCCGGGCAACTTTACCAGACCTCCTCTCTACAATAAATCAAAAGGTAGCCAGGCATGGTACTTGGAAGGCTGAGGCAGAAGGACTGCTGGAGTCCTGCAGGTTGACACTGGGGTGGCTTTGAGTGTGCCCCTGCATTCCAACCTGGGCAACAGAGTAAGACATCAACTCAAACACACACATACACACACACACACACACACGCACACACACACACGCAAATTAGCCAGGCATGGTGGCACACTCTGTAGTCCCAGCTCCTTGGGAGGCTGAGGTAAGAGGTTTGCCTGAGCCCATAAGTTCGAGACCAACCTGGGCAACTTGGCGAGACCTCGTCTCTACAATAAATAAAAAATTAGCTGGGCATGATGGCACACATCTGTAGTTCCAGCTACTTGGAAGGCTGAGGCAGAAGGATCGCCTGAGCCCACCAGGTTGAGGATGCAGTGGCTGTGAGTGTGCCACTGCACTCCAACCTGGGTGATGGAGTGAGACTCCAACTCAAAACAAACAAACTGTTATAACCTAATGTATTTTGAATGATACATCACTTGGGTGTGTACTAAAATTAATGAAACAAAGATAAATAGGCACTTGGCGTTTTTTTTTATTTTTTGAGTTGGAGTCTCACTCTGTCGCCCAGACTGGAGTGCAGGGGCCGCTCCCGGCCACCGCAGCCTCGACCTGCTGGACTCCGGCGATCCTTCCGCCTCAGCCTTCCGTAGCTGGAAAGACAGGCGTGTGCTACCACGCCCGGCTAGTTTTTTGATTTATTGTAGAGATGAGGTCTTGCCAAGTTGCCCGGGCAGGTCTCGAACTTGCGGGCTCAGGCAAACCACTCACCTCAGCCTCCCAGAGCGCGGGATGACAGGCTAAGCCACTGAGCCCGGCAGCACTTGGCTTTTACCCAGACCCCTGGAAGTTTGTATATCCGACTGGCATGAACATGTGGGTCCCATCATGGGGGTGTGCAGGGCTGGACTGAGGTCAGGCTGTCGAGGTCAGGCTGTGAGGACCCAGCCACGGGGGCCTGTGGGAGGGCCACATCAGAGACTCAGGGCTTCTTGGGAGCCCCTGAGTGCTGTGAGGAGCTTGGTATAGGAGCTTTGTTTCAGGAAGATGCCATGGCTGCGGCTGCGTGAGGAGGGAAGGGGCCAGGCTGGAGGTAGGGATGAGGGAGTCTCCCCATAAGGAGATTTCCCTGCAGCAGACAGGGCCTGGCGGTGGCCTGGACCTACACAGCAGCCTTGGAGATTTCACAGAAGCACGTGAGAACAAGGGTGGTGGCTCACGCCTGTAATCCCCGCCCTTTGGGGTTGAGACAGGAGAATCGCTGGAGGCCAGGCGTTCGAGACCAGAATGGGCAACAAAACAAGACCTTGTCTACAAAACAAATGTGCCAGGCTTGGTGGTGCACACCTGTTATCCCAGCTACAGGAGGCTGAGGCAGGAGGATGGCTTGAGCTCAGGAGCTCGAGTCGTGCCGCTGCACTCCAGACTAGGAGACACAAGAAGACTCTGTCTCTCAAAAAAGAAGAAAAACAAAGACAGTTATGAGGTGGAAGCTGAGGAGGTGAGGCTGAGGAGTCCTGCTCTGGCCCATCTTCCCATCTGGGTGGCCTGAAGTTTGGGCAGTGATGGAGTGGCGTGAGCTTGGCGAGGGCCTCCGCGGGTGAGTGGCCTGGGTCCGCCTGGGGTCCCAGACACGACTCACCCCATCCGGTCCACTTTCTCTCCAGCGGGGTCTAATCTCTGTGAAACCCACCTGCGGGGTTCTTGCTTCTCAGTCATTGTCTCTCTCAGGGCCAGGGCTCCCTTTAGTTACCTGTTCCCTGCCGATATTTTCTCTAAAATAGTAAGTGGCCTGTGTCTGATCATTCCAGGATCGGAAGTAATCGTGGACTTGCTTCTCCAATGTTTTTCTTTGGGTTTTTTGTTTGTTTGTTTGTTTTGTGAGTCAGGGTCTCACTCTGTCACAGGAGTGCAGTGGTGTGATTGCAGTTCACCACAGCCTTGACCTCCTGGGCTCAGGAGATCCCCATGCCCCCAACTTGAGCCTCCCAAGAAGCTGGAACTACAGATGCACGCCACCATGCCCGGCTTAATTTTTTTTTTTTTTCAGTTGAAGTCTTGCTCTGTCGCCCGGGCTGGAGTGCAGTGGCACGCTCGCGGGAACTGCAGCCTCGACTGCTAGACTCAGATGATCCTTCCACTTCAGCCTTCCAAGTAGCTGAAACTACAGGCACGCACCACCACACCCAGCTAATTTTTTGGTTTATTGTAGAGATGAGGTCTTGCCAAGTTGCCCGGGCTGCTCTTGAACTTGTGGGCTCAGGCAATCCTCTCATCTCAGCCTCCTGAAGTGCTGGGATTCTAGGCATGAGCCACTGTGCCCGGCCTTGGCTAATTTTTAAAAAACTTTATTGTAGAGTTGAGGTCTTGCTATGTTGCCTGGGCTGGTCTCAAACTCCTAGGCTCAAGTGATCCTCCTACTTTGGCCTCCCAAAGTGCTGGGATGACAGGCGTGAGTCACCGTGCCCAGCCCAGTCATTTCTTCTAAAGCAAGATATTTGCCCAGCTACACATTCAAGCAGTGCTGAAGTAAACAAAGAAAGTGTTTACCCTGGCACCAACTGGCCACCCGAGGCCTCGATGCCACCCGCAGAAGGAACAAGACTTTTTGAGGGCTGAGCCAGCACTACTCTGGGAGGGAGACTGAGACTGAAACGTTGGGGAAACTTCCTAGGGCTGGAGTGTCTGGGCAAGGGCTGTGGACCTCTGTGATGGTCCCTGGCTGGGCTTCCCAGAGGCTGGCCGGCCATGGGAAAGGTCGCAGGGTCACTCAGACCCCTGCTGTGGGGCTGCAGAGAGCGTGGTACCTCAGAGTTACTTATGACCTTAGGGCCTCCACCCAGCCTTGCCCCTAGGGGTCACGTGTCCCTACGGCCTCCCCCAGGCTCCCTGGTGAGCTCCGTCAACGCGCTCAAGCAGCCAGAGTTTAAGATTTTATTTTAAAACAATAGTAAACAATTTCATTGATTTTTCTTGAATCAAACCACCTCACACTCGGCTTGTCTCAGGCAAAAAGTACAAAATAAAAAGAATCGGGGAAGGGGAGGGAAACGTGGGAATCGCCCTACCTTCCCTACAAGTAAGCCCCCTGGTCCTGGCATCGGGAATGACTGTGGACACGGTCTTGAACAAACGAGAAAGCACCAAAACGTTGTGCTTTAGCAGCAGATTGGGAATCTCCACAAAGAAAAAGGGGGGGGTTGGAACACAGGTCCCGCATGGCCCAGTTCAGGTCTGGAAACCTCTGCAAGTCGAAGCATCTCCTCACCTGACTGTCTCAGAGCGATGCAGGGATGGGGTCCCTTGAAGAGAGCCCTCCTCCGAACCGAGCTGGCAGGGACCTGTGGGCCCACCCCTGACACGGGCTCCCAGTCGGTCGCAGGCGGGGCAGGGAGGACGAGGACATACTGGGAGCACTCAGAGGGCAGGCAGGGACTTCCGGCCCCCAGGCCTCGCCCCTCTCCTCCCGGCCCCCAGGTCCTGTGCGGATGGGGCTGAGGCCTGGCCACTACCGGATGGCAGGACGAGAAAAGAGCTGTAAACAGCTTGGGTTTGTCACCCACATGTGCAGGCTCTTTTGTGAGAAAGGGACTACTGTCTTGGGGACAGGGAACCAGAGAAAGCCCTTGTGGTGCAGGGTGTGTCCGGGGCCGAACACGACAGCAACGGCAGCAGCGCCAGACGCGCACTCACTCCGGACCCTGCCCCGACGGGAAACACTGACCGAGGTTCTGGAATGGCAAGGGTGGCAGGCAGGGCCCAGGGCGCCCCTCCTCCCGGTCCAGCCAGCCTCAGGCCCAGGAAAGGCAGCGGTCGGCCCCTGGGAAGCCAACGGGGGCAGGCTCTTCGGCACCCCCTCCCAAGTCCCACCTGCCCGTGACAAAACAAAAAATAAATAGTGTGCACTTTCCACGTCACCTGGAATTCCTGGCCCCGAGACCAGAGGCGCCAGCCCTCCTCCTCTGCCCCACACCCAGGTGCCCGCACCAAGGGCACTTCCTGCCGGGCCGGGGGCTGGTGGCAGCACTGGAGGGTCTCTGGCCATGGCCCCAGGCAGCAAGTCCTCCAGGGTCCTGGTAGAGGGGCTGGCTCAGCCCTTTGGTCTACCTTGTTCGTTAAAATTAACATAAGGAAAAAAAAGGCTCCACTCGGTGACTTGGGTCTGTCGCGGTCTCTGCCTCGTCCTTCTGTCCGTCGTTCCGTCCATCCTGCAAGGCATTGTGAGGCCAGATCTGGAGGCTGGACCCAGCCACACCCACCGGTCACTGCAGTTTCGTCCCCAGCTTGCGCTGTCTGTTCCTGCAGAATGGGATGAGGGACAGAGGTGGGGACACCTAGTGCTCAGCAGCCCACCCCACAGCCATCCCCCCCCACCCACAGTGCCAGCTATGTGGGCAAATGCCCAGTCCAGCAGCCGTGGAGACGGATGACTGGGACAGGCAGAGCTGGGGCCTGGGATTGGGCCCTAGGGTGGGTCGACCTCTCTCGTTTGGAATCCACAAGCAGAGCAGGGAGCTGGGGCAGGGGCGGGACAGGGATGAGGCAACAGAGACACGAGGGACCTGGCTGGGTTCCAGTGGGTTATGGGGACTTTCCCTTTACAGACAAGTTGCAACAAGCAGGTTCTGTTAGTGACCGAAACAGAAGGACAGAAAGGTGGCCCCATTTTCTAGAGAGGCTGACTGAGGCTCAGCAAGGGGATCAGGGCTTGTCTAGGGTCCCAGTTAAAGTCTGGAAACCAGCCCAGCAGGTCGAGGCTGCGGTGGCCGGGAGCAGCCACTGCACTCCAGTCTGGGTGACCGAGTGAGACTCCAACTCAAAAAAAAAAAAAAAAGTCTGGAAACCAGCCAGGAGCAGTGCCTCTCGCCTGTCATCCCAACACCTTAACACCTTAGGAGGCTGAGGTGGGAGGATCACTTGAGGCCAGGAGCTCGAGACCAGCCCAGGCAACATAGTGAGATTTTTTTCTCTACAAAAAATAAAAAACTAGCTGGGCATGGCGGCACATGCCTGTAGTCCCAGCTACTTGGGAGGCTGAACCCAGGAAGTTGAGGTTGTGGCAAGCCATGATTGTGCCACTGCCCTCCAGCCTGGGGGAAGGAATGAGACTCCGATCCAAAAAATTAAAGAAAGAACAACCTGGAGGCCGGGCGTGGTGGCTCAAGCCTGAATCCCAGCACTCTGGGAGGCCGAGGCAACTCCAAAAAAATAGCTGGGCATGGTAGCACGTGCCTGCAGGTCCAGCTACTTGGAAGGCTAAGGCAGAAGGATCACCTGAGCCCAGGAGGTCGACGTTGGAGTGACTGAACGTGCCACTGCACTCCAGCCTGGGCAGTGGAGTGAGACTCCAACTCAAAAAAAAAAAAAAGAACAAGCCGGAAACCTAAGTGACCCAGGAGGCCCTATGTGACCTGGCCCTGACACTCGCCTCTCCCGTGCCTCCCCGGCTCCCTGGACTCTGGCCCTGGGGCCGGGGGACTCACGGAGCCCCGCCTGCCTCAGGAGCTCGGGCATGCCATTCCCCCTGCTGAGTGAGCTCCCTGCCAGCCCATGTCAGCAGGCCCACCCTGAGGCTGGCCCTGTCCCTGCCCCGTGTCAGGGCCTGATCCCACAGGCAGGCGCAGAGCTGCCGCGTGTCCCCTGCCTGCCGTGAGTGCAAGGGGCCCAGGCCATCGATCGGCGCCAGCCCCCAGCACGCAGTCCAGAGCAGATTGCAGGGAGTGAAGGCAGGTGGCAGACGGCTGGGCAGGCAGCATGAGGCAGGGCCGGCCACTCTGGAGCCAGGTGGAGCCGCTGCCAGGCCAGCTGGGGCCCTGGTGCCTCTAATGGGATTGCCGGGCCCTAACCCACTCAAATCCCCTTTCCTCGGGGAGCCCCAGCTTTGCCCTTAAGCTCGTTAGGATAATTGGGACCTTGATGCACTAAACACGTTTCTTGGCTGCCGGGTGGCGCCACCCGCCCTCCCTCAGCTCTGCTCGGAAGCCACCCAGCACCCCTCGGAACCCAGGCAGCAGCCTTCCCAGCCCCGGGGCGCCACCCAGAACTTGGGGTGAAGGAGTGGCAGGGCACAAGCCAGGGACTCCACAGCCCAGCTTTGCCCTGACCTGCCATGCAACCACGGGTGGCCCCGACGCCATGTGCCTCCGTTTACCCAGTTGTCCAAAAGTGTCCCTGAGGGGCATCCACACACGGGTGTCCGAGGATCTCGGCCACTCAGCCCTCTGGTTCTGAGCAGCTAAAGGCGTGCCCTCTGGGCCAGATGGCCTGGGTCCACGACCCAGCTCACCCACCCCCTGTCTGCAAGATCCCAGGCTCCTCTCTGAGCCTCAGTGTCCTCATCTGTAAAACGGAGGGTTCCATGAGGCAACTTCTTAGGCAAAAGCCTGGCCTTGGGGAGCTCTCCAAACACTGAGGTGGTGGCTGCCCTGGGGCCATATCCCACAGAGCCAGGATCCAGTGACTGCGGTCCCCTTCACTCACCTGGCTTCTGCCCGGGTTACTGTGTACTCAAACCAGAGTACATTGGGAATGAGGCTCGTGTCTCGGATCAGGAAGAACTCGGAGATAGGCCTAGACAGACAGACACCCAGAAAGCCAGGGCCACATCAGGGCAGGTGCCCATCACCAAGCCAGACACCCTCCCCCCTTACCCCCTCCCTGGGGCTGAGGGCTGCTGCTAAACCCCCCTCCCGATGCCTAGAGCCTTTGTCTGGCCTGAGACCCAGCTGTGTGCCCCCTCAGGCAGGGCACCGTCCTACAGTACACAAAGCTCAGCAGGACTCGGGCTGCCTTCTGAGTCCCCGAGAACCTAGGCAAGGACAGGGGTGGCACTTCTGGGCCTGAGGAAGCCTCTGTGTCCCTGCAACAAGCCCTGAGGGAGATGAAGCCAGGCACGTACGTGGGGCCTGGCACTGGAGCCTCCCAGGAAGACGGGGCCTGGGCCAGGACTCCCGATGGCCCTGCCCGCAGGAGGAGGCAGGAGGGGCAGGAGGCAGTTACCAGGCTGCTATCCTGGGGAACAGCGGTGTGAGGACCTCCTGGGTGAAGACGAACCAGGCGATGGCCATGAGGCCTCCAGCGATGCCCCCGTAGAGCACCTGGCTCCAGGTGTGGTACAGCAGGTAGACCCTGGGCCCAGAGCAGAGGGACATGCGTGAGGGCCAGTCAGAGACGGGCCTGCGTGACCCCTGCCCACACGCCTGCTTCCCGGGGCCCCGTACACACACGTGTGCAGACACACAGACGGCCGTGGGCCATGGGGAACAGCCTCAGGCCTCTCCCGGAAGGAGGCAGGGACAGGACCCCAGCCGCAGCATTCTGCCTCCAGAAGTGTCAGAACGGCTCAGCTGAGATCGACCCCTCTCTGTCCAGCCCCGAACTCCGAGCTTGTCTGAAACAGGCTCCTCCAAGACGCTGGGAACAGATGGCTGGTACGTGCACGTGTACCCAGAACCTGTGAGCTCAGCCTGGGCTAGAAGGGGCTGTTGGGGTCCCATCCCCTCAGAACTGGAGGCCCAGGCCGCCCTTCCCAGCCCCGCCCTGCAGGTTCTGGGACGGGTCTACGGGAGTCCAGTGGGATCGAGCCTGCAGCAGGACCCCGAGGGCGGGTGCCACGGACCTGGCCTCTCTCTCACCTGCTGTAGGAGACGAGGAAGGCCGCGGTGAGGAGCCCCAGGGACAGCACGTGCCTCCACAGCAGGTCCAGGAACCTGGCGTTGTTTGTTTGGTGCATTCTGGGAAAACAGGCCCACACACGGCTCAGCCCGCTGCCTCCCGCAGGCTCCCTAGGCGCCTTCCACCTCGGCTGCAGCTCCTCCCCCGCCCGAGGGCGCGCCAAGGGCTCGCAGTGAGTCCCTGGCAGAGCCCAGCTGGGGCCAGGCCAGGGCCACCCAGCCGAGGCCAAAGCTCACCGTAAATACAGGAACAGGAAGGAGTAGATGGAGAAGAACCACATGAACTGGGAGTGGCTGGAGGGCATCCCGTACTGGGTGCCCACGGCTGCGTGGGGGCCTGAGGGAGAGCGGAGACCAGCGTCATGGGAGGGGGCAGGCCTGCCGGTGCGCCCCACCCTGGATCCCCCAGACCCCCGCAGCCCAGGCCCTACCTCCACAGGGCCGTGGTTCCTGGATGACGTGTTTGATCAGCCAGTTGACCCCCTCATTCAGGGCCAGGCCCCCCAGGAACGAGATCTGCCGGGGAAGTCGTGCTGTCAGCTGGGTCTCCATGGACCAGCTGGCCGCCAGCCCGCCCCCAAGGCCCGGCCCAACGAGTGGACACCTGGAACCAGCCGGGAGGCCGCACATACCTCAAGACGGGTGGAGGCATGGACGGAAGCCGAAGTGCTGGGGTGAGGGGCAGACAGGCTGCCAGGGCCGGACGGCACCCAGGGCGTGGTGGACAGGCAGCGGGAGGGACAGACTCACCGTGTGCAGCTCCCGCTTAAATATGATGAGGGTCACGAAACCGATGATGACAAACACAGGGCTGAGGCTCAGGTAGGCGAGGAGGTGGCCAGAGAGATCACCTGGGGGAGGCAGAGGAGGACAGCATGGCGGTGGGCACAGGCGGCTCAGGAGGGGCCGGCCCGCAAGCAGCAAGGAGCCAGCCCCCGCAGGCCCAGCAGGGCCTCGGTTTGCCAGCCAACCGGGCCAGCTGAGCCCCAGCATGACGTGAGCATCTGTTACTGAACACGAAGCCCCAACGTCATGCATTTAGAGTGGGTGTCTTCACTGCGCCCACTCTATGGATGGACAAGCTGAGTCCCAGAAAGGTCGTATGACCTGCCCAAAGTCACACGGCCAGAAAGAGGTGGCACCTGGACTAAAATCCAAGTCTCTGGCCTGGTCCAGGCACCATACCCATCACCCCGCCAAAGCAGAAATCTGACCATGGCTTGGCTGGACTCCAGAGGCGGGGCCCTCTGCAGGGAAGCGGCCCCAGGGCATGAAAGCCTGTGGCACCCAGCTGTGCCCTGGGCCTCAGGGAAATCTGACTTTCCCTGGGCACCCCAGACTTGGTCCACGCTGAAGACCGCCGGGGCCCAGGCCCGGGTAACCATTCGCTGCACAGCCTGTCCACCAGCGGGAAGTTGGCTACTTACGGCCCACCTGTTTTTTGTGTTTTTTTTGTTTTGAGTGGGAGTCTCACTCTGTTGCCCAGACTGGAGTGCAGTGGCCACTCCCGGCCACCGCAGCCTCAACCTGCTGGGCTCCGGCAATCCTTCAGCCTCAGCCTTCCGAGTAGCCGGAATTACAGGCGCGCGCTACCACGCCCGGCTGATTTTTTTGATTTATTGTAGAGATGAGGTCTCGCTGCCCAGGCGGGTCTCGAACCCGCAGGTTTAGGCAATCCACTCACCTAAGCCTCCCAAAGGCGCGGGATTACAGGCTGAGCCACCGAGTCCGGCTCCCACCTGTTTTTATACTCCTGACAGGTTTGGGAGGGTGGCCTGTAAGGTCCACCACTCCCTTTTAAGAGATGGAGAGGGGGCCAGGTGCGGTGCCTCAAGCCCGAGATTCCAGCACTTTGGGAGGCTGAGGCGAGAGGATGGCCTGAGCCCAGGGGTTCGAGACCAGCCTGGGCAACTTGGCAAGACCTCATCTCTGCAATAAATCAATAAAATTAGCCAGGCGTGGTAGTGCGCACCAGTAGTTCCAGCTACTTGGAAGGCTGAGGAGGAAGGATCGCCTGAGACCAGCAGGTCGAGGCTGCAGTGGCCATGAGTATGTCACTGCCCTCCAGCCTGGGCGACAGAGTAAGACTCCAATTCAAGAAAAAAAAGAGAGACGGAGAGGGAACACTGAAGCTAAGTACAGACAGCCCCTTTCCCACTTGCCCCAGGGCAGCACCAACTGAGTCGTAAGCCCACTCTCACCATCTGAGACAAGGCAGCTGCATGGCCATGCTGAGGTACGAGGGTCCAGCTCCTGTGCCAGCACTCGCCGGCAAGTCCCTCACCTCCCTGAGCCTCAGCTTTCTTGCCTATGGAATGGGGATAGTGTCTACCTTGGGAGACAGCCAGCTTGGTCCCCTGCACCAGGACACTTGTGAGCTGGGACAGAGGTCAGAAGAACTCAGTGAGGGAAATGGCCCACACCACCAGCCTGGCCTCACACCAGCATCAGGGAAGGTGCCCACCGAGGGTGGGGTCTGGAGTCCAGGCCAGAAGAGACAGGTGTGCACATAACCAGCCTCATCCAAGCCTCCCCAGGGTCAGGCCGGCTGGGAGTTGGCCCGGGAGAACAGGGCAGCCCCGTTCATCACCTGAGTTCGAGTGTGGGTGCTGCCGCAGTTCCACTGGGTGACCCTGGGTGAGTCCCTTCCCCTTTCTGGGCCTGTCTCCCAGCCCTGAGAGTCTGGTCTCCAAAACCCAGCAGACACCTGCAGCACTGGCCTGGAAGGACAGTGAGTGGCAGGTGCCCCAAGCCTTCTGTCACCTCATGACCTTTCCCACAGCCTGAGGTCTTCCTGAAGATGCTGCCACAAACTCTGGCCATGCCACTCTCTGATCCAGTCCCCCCATGGCTCCCACTACCCTTGGGACAAGGTCCTCTCAGCCCGGTTTGTACGCTAAACAGCCCTAAACAGTCCTAGCCCAGTGAAGGCATCCCCCCACCCGCTGCTCCACTTCCAGGGACCGAACTCGAGTTCCCTGAGCGACGAGCTCTGTCCTACTTCTGGCCCTTTGCACAGGGATGCTGTCTGCGTTAACTCAGCAAACACAAATTAAGTACCCACCACAGTGGCAAGAGAAGACAGACATGTGCCTGCCAGTGCTCTCAATCTGGCAGGGGAGTCAATCATCAGGACACAGGTCATGATCGCTAGTCGGTAGGGATAATAGCACAGTGTCTGTCTCCTCCTCTACGCTGGGAGCTCCACGGAGTAAGGCAGGGTCTCTCTCTCCCTCTCTCTTTTTTTTGAGTTGGAGTCCCACTGGAAGGCAGTGGCCCTGTCACAGCTCACTGGAGCCTCAACCTGCTGGGCTCAGGCGATCCTTCTGCCTCAGCCTCCCTAGTAGCTGGGCCTATGGGCACCTTCCACCACACCTGGCCACGTTTTTTATTCTTTGTAGAGACAAGGTCTCGCTGTGTTGCCGAATCTAGTCTCAAACTCCTGGACTCAAGCAATCCTCCCACCTTGGCCTCCCAAAGTGCTGGGATGACAGGCTGAGCCACCGAGCCTGGCCTATATCCATTCTTGTCCCCTGAGCACAACACAGTGTCTGGCACTTAACTGGACTCAAAAACTATGTGAACCAAAGGGATGAAGGAAGTGGGTAACAATGAGATGCAGGGAACCACAGGAGCATTCACAGGGGACCAGACCTTGCCAGACACCCTGGGCTCGGCCAGGTCCCTCAGCACAGCCTGCGTCATGCGGCTTGCTGCTGCCAGGTTTCTTCCTGCTTGTTAGATTGTGAGCACTCTGAAAAGCCACTCTGAGGCCAAGGAGGGGAAGCCACAGAGGTGCCGAGGCCTCAGCCAGGCACCTCTCCAGGTTTTTGTTTGCCTCCTATAAAGTAGCCGGTTTTCATAGCGTAGGGACATATCAGTCCTGTTCACCATTCTAAACCCAGAGCCAGCCCAGGGTCTGGCACCCAAGAGGTATTCTGTGGATCCTGGCTGAAGGAATGAATGAATGACTGAATGAACGGTGGGCGGGAGGGCAGGACCCAGCACCTGGCAGGGCCACTCCACTCCTGTTATAACCTGGAACACCCAGGGTCAAAGTTCTCTGGCATCCAGCCCTGGGGCCCTCGGCAGAGCCAAGTTTACATCTCTGCCCAAGACAGCAAGTGCGGGCCCTTCCTGGGGCAACCAGGGCTCAGGAGGGGGCCGCAGCCTCACCCAGCACTCAACCATCCTACCCAGGAAGGTTCTGGAAGGTGGGGATAACATTGACGGCGGGTATTTGCTAAAGGCGGGCACCGCGCTCAGCCCTGCTCACGTCTCCCACACCGTCACCAGAGGGGAGGCCCTGTAATTAGACCCACTTTCGAGATGAAGTCCCTGAAGCAGGGAGAGGCACTTGCACAAGGCCTCCGCCGCAACCGAGGCCCAGAAAGGTCTGACCCCAAGGCCTGGCTCTGCACCGCTCCACTTAAGATCGCTTCGCTAATGGACCTCCCAAACGGATAACCCTGCGCTCCGAGAGGTGTGTCTGATGGGAAGCTCAGAAGTCAAGATCCCGGAGGCCGCCTGCCCCCTCGCCTGGTCCCCCTCTGCGGCGGAGCGAGTCCTGCTCAGGGCGTGGCACTGCCGGCGCTCAAAAGCCTGGCTTCAGCTTGCACCCTCCCTGCCACGGGGAGCTCTCTCTCGCAGGCAGCCCGAAGCGCTGCTGGAAGGAAGCAGGCACTCCCTGCACGCCGGG
>NW_007097803.1:18802-20296 GCF_000164805.1 Carlito syrichta | reverse complement strand
GCGTCCGGCAGAGCGCGTGGCCGGGGCGGAGAGGCAGCCTCGCACTGGGGGTCTGCACGGACTCCCTTTTACGGGTAAACGGAGGCCAGAGACCCAGAGGGGCTTCTTTTCCTCTACCCTCCGGCGAAACGGCAGGTCACACCGGGCCGACGATTTTTTGGTTAAAAGTGGGGGGGTCCAGTCGTGATGGCCCACGCCTGCAATCCCAGCGCTCTGGGAGGCCGAGGCGGGAGGATTGCTTGAGCCCAGGGGTTCCAGACCAGCCTGGGCAACATAGTGAGACCTCGTCTCTGCAAAAAATAATTAAAAAATTAAGGCCGGGCTCGATGGCTCAGGCTGTAATCCCAGCGCTTCGTGAGGCCGAGGTGAGTGGATTGCCTGAGCTCCGCAGGTTCGAGACCCACCCGGGCAACTTGGTGAGCCCTCATCTCTACAATAAATCAAAAATTAGCCGGACGTGGTGGTGCGTGCCTGTAGTTCCAGCCACTTGGAAGGCTGAGGCGGAAGGATCGCCGGAGCCCGGAGCGGCCACTGCCCTGCAGTCTGGGCAACAGAGTGAGACTCCAACTCAAAAAAACAAAACAAAACAAACAAAAAATTTAAAAAGTGTGTGAGGTGGAGAGGGACCTCTTGGGGAGGGGCACACGTAGGCACTGGACAGAACAGAAGCGTAATCGATGCTAAGAGTGAAAGCTTGGCTGGGCACGGTGGCTCCCGCCTATAATCCCAGCACTTTGGGAGGCCGAGATGAGAGGATGGCCAGAGCTCACGGGTTCGAGACCAGCCCAGGCAACTTGGCGAGCCCTCGACTCTACAATAAAATAAAATAAATTAGCCGACGGTAGCGCGGGCCTGTAGTTCAGACTACTTGGAAGGCTGAGGTGGAAGGATGGCCCGAGTCCAGCAAGTTGAGGCTGCGGTGGCCGTCACTGTGCTGCTGCACTCCAGCCTGGATGACAATGAGATTCTGACGCAATAAAATAAGTAAACAAATAAAAGATAAGATTCATACAGAAAATTCTAGAATGCAAACGTACAGCTTGCTGTACTGTCATGAATCACACACATTTGTGTAAGCAGCCCACAGATCGAGAACCAGAGCCCCAGGAGCCCGACACCCTCTTTGCTCACCCCGGGTGGCTTCTAACACCATATACTGGATGTGCCGGCACTGTGTACTTTTTCTTCTTCTTTTTTTTTTTTTTAGTGGAGTCTCACTCTGTCACCCAGACTGGAGTGCAGTGGCATGCTTCCGGCCACCACATCCTCGACCTGCTGGGCTCCGGCGCTTTTTTTTTTTTTTGAGTTTTGGGTCTCACTCTGTCGACCAGACTGGAGTGCAGTGGCACAATCACGGCTCACAGCAACCTCAACCTTCTGGGCTCAGGCGATCCCCCTGCCTCAGTCTCCTCAGTAGCTGGAACTACAGGTGTGTACCACCATGCCCGGCTGATTTTTTGATTTATTGATTTTTTTTTTTTTTTTTTTTTTTTT
>NW_007097803.1:11379-18782 GCF_000164805.1 Carlito syrichta | reverse complement strand
CTGCTGGGCTCCCGCGATCCTTCCGCCTCAGCCTTCCAAGTAGCCGGAATTACAGGCGCGTGCTACCACACCCTACTGATTTTTTGATTTATTGTAGAGATGAGGTCTCGCTGCCCCCAGGCGGGTCTCAAACCCGCGGGGTCGGGCAATCCACTCACCTCAGCCTCCCAAAGGCATGGGATTACAGGCTGAGCCACCAAGCCCGGCTCTTATTGATGTATTTGAGGTCTCATCAAGTTGCCCAGACTGATCTCGAACCCCTGGGCTCAGGCAATCCTCTCGCCTCTGCCTCCCAATGTGCTGGGATTACAGGCATGAACCACTGCACCCAGCTGCCCGTTCTGCTTTTTGTTTTTGTTTGGTTTTTTTTTGAGTTGGAGTCTCACTCCGTCGCCCAGACTGGAGTGCAGTGGCCGCTCCCAGCCACCGCAGCCTCGACCTGCTGGGCTCTGGCGATCCTTCCGCCTCAGCCTTCCAAGTAACTGGAACTACAGACGTGGCTAATTTTTGATTTATTGTAGAGATGAGGTCTCGCCAAGTTGTCCAGGCGGGTCTCGAACCCGTGGGCTCAGGCAATCCACTCACCTCAGCCTCCCAAGGCGTGGGATGACAGGCTGAGCCACTGAGCCCGGCCTTGTGCACCAATTTTGTGTGCCTGTGGAGATGTGCCTAGGGGCCCTCGCGGGGTCCTATGAGCTCGAAGCAATGACACAGTCCGACCTGCCGTGTGGGCAGGGGCTGGGCAGTGCCAAAGGAGGCTATGTGGCTGCCAGCCTCCTCGGAGCTGAGGGTGACAGCAGCGAGGCTCCTGACATGGCTTTGCGTGTCCTGCCAGGGCTGCATCCTTAATCCTCCATGTCACCATCACACACAGCCCTCCAGGCAGCTTGCAGTGATCCCAGTCCGTAGCCAAGTTCAGTGAGGCTCACGGTGGCCAACTGTTTGCCGTGGGCACCGGGCTAACATGTGGCAGAGCTGGGCCTTGAATCCTGGTCAGCCTGGTGGGCAGGCCCAGCATCAGAGCCGCTTTCTGACTCATGAACCAGCCTGCCAGCTGCCTCCTCCCACCAGCCAGGGGTCCCCAGACAGTCCCCCGTCCCAGGGCAGCGTCTGGCTTCTCACGCCAGCCCTTCCTCTGGCAGAGAGCTCACAGATAGGGTGACCTGAGATCAGAGTGTAAAGTCGCATGGCACCCTGGCCACAATGCTTTGTGTTCAAAGCCCCAGCAAGCTCTTAGGCGACAAGTCTCTTTCCCTTTCTGAGCCTGTTTCCCCAAAACATGGTGAATGCTGCCCTCTAGGTTAGACTTTCCTTCATTTATTTCAGGAAATACTGTTTTTCATTCTCAAACTGACTTTTTTTGAGTCGGGGTCTCACTGTCAGGCTGGAGTGCAGTAAGACCTGTCTCCAAACAAACAAACAAAAAAAACCCTAAATCATCGCTTTTATTTTTTCTGAGGCTTCTATGGCTGGAACTTAGAGTGTTTTCAGTATCTTGTTTTTTCTGATTCCTTATTAAACAGAATACAAAAAATTTTTTTGATTAAGTCTTGCTCTGTTGCCCAGGCTTGAGTGCAGTGGTGCAATCACAGCTCACTGCAGTCTTGAAATACTGGGCTCAAAACGAACCTCTTGCCTGGGCCTCCTGAGTAGCTGGGACAACAGGCGCGCACAGCCTGTAGTTAATTTTTAAACTTTGTTTGTAGACATAGGGTCTTATTCTGTTGCCCAGGCTGGTCTTGAATTCCTGGGCTCAAGCGATCCTCCTGCCTCGGCCTCCCAAAGTGCTTGGGATTACAGGTGTGTGCCACCGCACCCAGCCATAATGCCTTCTTTCCATACTTTGCACAGGCTTCCGGTTCATAGGCACATTATGTGGTAAGAATCCTCCACTGTTTTTTGTAAACACTTAGTGGAACAGAAGCCGTGTCTCAGGCAGCAATGAGTCAAGATGGTGCACCCCGCCCACCTCAGGGACTATCTTGGTTTCTTTGCGATGCCAGACCCTGCGTGGGTGTCAGGAATGGAATATGAACACGACCAGCTGGCACCGCCCTCGGGAAACTGTCATTCCAGTGCAGGTTGGAGAACCCCTGGGTCCCGAAGATGCCAGGTAGAAAAACAAACGTTCGCCAACTAAAAGTGACATTTTTGCCAGAACCTCTGAGAAGGCCCGGTATGGTGGCTCATGCCTGTAATCCCAACACTTTGGGAGGCTGAGGTGGGAGGGTCGCTTGAGCCTGGTTCAAGACCAGCCTGCACAACATGGCAAGACCTCGTCTCTACAGAAAATAAAAAGTCAGCCAGGTGTGCTAATGCACCTGTAGTCCTAGCTACTCAAGAGGCTGAGGTGAGAGGATCACCTGAGCCCAGGAGTTCAAGCCTGCAGTGAACTACGATCACGCCACTGCACTCCATCCTGGACAATCAAAACCTTGTCTCTTAAGAAAAAAAAAATCTGAAAGGAGCGGTCACTAAAGCTTCTGGAAAGCAGAGTCTAGGGTTCCACATCACGGGGCTGAATCTCCAAGGCAGAAATGACCAGGCTCACCCCCCGGGCTGCCACTCCCCTGGTTTGTAGTATCTGTGGATGTCCACAGGTACATGCTCACTCCTGGGGTTGGGCAGCTCTCAAAAACGGGCGGGGCAGGCCAGCTCCAGCCCACTTCACACAGCCTGTGCAGCGCCCACAGCAAAGCTTGGCACAGTCGGTGCACAACAGATACATGGTGAACAAATGAATGATGGTTCTTCCGCTGTCCTGTCACATTGTGCATACATCCTGGAAGCCATTTGATCGTCACTCAAGGTCAGGTGGTTCAGCCTGTCATCCCAGCACTTTGGGAGGCCGAGGCAAGAGGACTGCCTGAGCCCAGGGTTTGAGACCAGTGTGGGCAACATGGTGTGACCTCATCTCTACACGAAACCACAAAAACTAGCTGGGTGTTGTGGCACATGCCTGTAGCTCCAGCTACTTGAAAGGCTGAATTAATGGTCACCAGAGCCCGGCGGGTTGATGTTGGGGTGGCCGTGAGCCTGACACTGCACTCCAGTCTGAGCGATGGAGTGGGACACCGACACACACACACACACATACACACACTGCCATCCAAGCCTCTTTTGAGCACTCTGTGGAAGCCGCACATGGGCCACGAGATGTCACCCACCACCTCTCCAGAGCCCGGCGGGTTGATGTTGGGGTGGCCGTGAGCCTGACACTGCACTCCAGTCTGAGCGATGGAGTGGGACACCGACACACACACACACACACACACACACACACACACACACACACACACTGCCATCCAAGCCTCTTTTGAGCACTCTGTGGAAGCCGCACATGGGCCACGAGATGTCACCCACCACCTCTCCTTGCAGCTGCAAGGGAACGGGATGTGAATGGAAGGATGCGCCAGTGATATGAGCAGAAGCCCCGTGGCTGCCCCTGACCTGAGGAAAGCACAGGCAACTCCAAGGGAGGGCTGGGGCAGTGGACAGGGCACTGGGCTGGCTCAAGAGAGCTCGGCGCCCAGCCTAGGGCCGCCAAGGTCTCGCTGTAGGCACTGGGATGGCCACCTTCCCTCTCGAGCTCCCTTATATCAGCAAGGGAAAGGCTGGGTGTGGTGGCTCATGCCTGTAATCCCAGCACATTCGGAGGCCAAGGTGAGAGGACTGCCTGAGCCCACAGGTTCAAGACCAGCTTGGGCAACTTGGTGACCTCGTCTCTACAATAAATAAAAACTTTACAAATAAAACTGGTATGTCCCACTGACTGTGGAAACATCTGGAAAGCTGGCAGGCTTGGATCTTCCTGTTCCTACCCCTCCTGGCCCCTCACCCCGGCTCTTATAACTCAGATAGCTTCAGTAACATCCTTTAAGCCTGCAATGCCTACACTTTATAGATGTGGAAGCTGAGGCCCGAGTGGAGTGACCTTTTTTTTGTTTTGAAAGCAGGATTTATTGAAAGGACAGAAAAGCTCCCACAATGGGAGGGGACCCAAGGGGGCTGCCCGAGTGACCTCCCTCAGAGGGTGCTTGAGCTAGGTGCACAGCCAGGCTGCCGACTTGGTGTCTGTGTCCTCAAGCTTGGTGCTGGCCACTCTGCACCCTTAGCCACCCACCCCCAGGACCCTCCTCCTTTCCTGGGAACACGTGGGCCCCGTCAGGCTGCCTGGTGGCCCCAAGTGGGATCACAGCCCCACCAGGTTTTGACCTCTGTCCTCCTGGGACCTCCACCCAGCGTGCCCCAAGGAGCAGGTCCCCAGCTCGGGCCCAAGAGGCAGAGGCTGGCCACGTAACCAACTCCACGGCAAGCTGGAAGGAAGTGGGTTCTGTTGTTTATTGGACTCACAGTCGGTGCACACACTCTGCCGGATGAAAGGTGTAGCTGCGACAGTCAAGAGCTGTAGGTGGTACATGACGCATAAACACAGACAAATGGAAACGCCACTTCTGGTCATTCGGAGCAAATCGGGGCGGGTGGGGCCCAGGCCCAGGTTCCATTCACAGCGCAGGGTAAGTGCAACAGAACAGGATGTCAGGATGGGTGTGCAGGGTCCTTCCCACGGGGAGGCTGCTCCCCACCAAGGTGTCGGCCTCGGTGGCAGCTTGCAGCCTGACCACATTAGTGCCCTTGAGTCCTGCGTTCTGGGGATCTGGCCACACGGTCACACCCCTTCCCTGGGCCCCTTTCCCACCGAGGGGAGAGGGCCCAGTTCCGAGGCGCCAGCCCTCTGACTCCAGAGCACAGCAGCCAGGTGGGGGGTGGGGGGGGGGCTCTTGGCCTGCAAGGGGCAGAGCCTCAAAGCCAAGTGTTAAGGCAATAAATAACAGCTCAGGAGAAAACACTGTGAGAGAAGGGCGTGTGCAGGGCCCATGGGAGCCCGGCAGCGGGGAGGGGCTGCGGGGGGCCAGTGCTGACAAGGCTCCATCGGGGATCCTGGAGGCCCTCACCCTGCTCGCTCTCGAGCATTTGTGCGTTGAGTCGAAGGCCAAGTGCTGTGCGCAGTTTCTTGTCCTGATGAGGGCGGGGGAGCTGGTCCACTACACACACCCTGTACCCCCCCGCTGGGGTCCCTGGACTCACACACGACTGGGGCCTTGGTGCCCCTGGACAGAGCCCCCAGCTCAGAGCTTAGCCCCACCCAGGAGCTCTAAGCTCCCAGAAGAAGGGGGGTGGAGACGGGGTGCCCAGCCCCACCTGCTCTCGTCTTTGGTGGCGGCAGAGGGGGGAAGAAAAAGGACAATCTCGGGCAGGGCAAGGGAATGTCAAAGGACAGGCTGGTGCTTGGGTCTGTCAAGGGCCCGGCCCCTGCCCCAGTGTGAGCCTGGGGAAGGCCCGCCGGTCCGTCTACGTCGTGACAGCTCTGGCCTGCTGCCCACCAGGGTGCCCCACTCTCCCTCCGGAGTTGTAGGCCCTTTCGAGTGGCCGGGTGGAAAGGCCGCAGGACACCGAGACTGTCGCCAGAGCCCTGTCCCCCACCCTTCACCTCCAGCCTCCAGGCTCCCAGGCCTCATCAGCAGCCCGGGGCTGGTGGGCAGTTCCAGGGACCCCCCCAGGGCCTCCTGGCTTTTCCGTCCCAACTCTCCACACCGCCTTCCTCTCTCTCATGACCTTCCTCTCCCCCAGGCCCTGCTGGACCCTGGCCCTGGTCCCTGCTTCCTGAGGGACCACCGAGGGCAGGCCCGTTCCTCTCCACAGAAATCTGTTCTCTGGGCCTTGGGGACTCCTGGATGATGGGGGTGGGGCAAGGTCAAGGCAGCTGCCAAGCCACCACGCACGGCCCCGTGGTGCCAACCCAAAGCAAGGGTGGAGGTGGCCAGCGCCGCTGCTACTGCAACTCCCCCAGGGGCCCGTTCTCGCAGGGCAGCGCCCCGTTCATGATGCTGCTGCTGGCCACGGGTGCCCCCAGGAAGCCCAGCAGGATCTCGCTGCGCCGCCGTGACAGCTGTAGGATGTCGTCCGCCAGCGCCGGCACCGATGTGTAGCGCACGTTGTCCAGGTCAAACATGTCCCGCAGGTACTGCACGATCTGGTGCTGGGCACGGGGTTGGCCTGGCTCAGCCCTGCCCCCTGCCCCGTCCGCCCCACGGCCCCTCTGCTCCCTCCGTCCTCAGCTCCTCCCATCACCCTGGTGCCCGGCCCAGGGCAGGGCACAACAGGAGCTGCTCCATTTACCTTGAAGAAAGCACAGACCTCAGCGAGCTGGGGCTTGGGTCCCAGGAAGCCGAAGGCCAGGACGGGGCTCACATGCTCCGATACGGAGTAGAAATGGGAGATGAAGCCGTCAGGCACCTGCGGGGGTGAGGGATTGAGGGACCAGTCCGGCAGGGGAAGGTGAGGGACTCCAGGCTTGGGTCACACAGAGGCTTTGGAGGAAGACCCGGCTCATGGACATTCCTGCTGGCTGACCCTGTCGGGGACTCGGGTTTTAGAAGCGCGTTTTATGTCTGCAAGCTGCTGTGGGAGCCCATGAGGCCGGCCGTGGCAGGCCTGGCAGGAGGCGCCTGGGGCACATGGCCCGGCAGAGGAGGCAGAGCCTGGCTCCCAGAGAGGAATGAGGGGTCACTGCCCAGATGATGGGCAGTGGCCACCAGGGAGCACAGGTACCAGCAGTCCAGCAGGAGGGATGGGGTCTGCCAGCTCCCAGGGGCATCGTTCCTCCCTGGGGATGCCCTGTTCCCACTCCACGCCTGCTCTGTGCTCTGCCCAGGGTGGAGGGAGGCGAAGTGGATTGACGAGCACCTCTGAGGAGCTCCTGGCCAAGGAGGTAGCAGGTGGTTGCAGAGCAGGCAGCGAGAGGTGCCGTGGGCCCGTGCACACCCACCCCCACCCTTCCCAGTGGCGTGCCGCGGGGCCTGCTACCCACTCACCATCAGCAGTCTCCTCTTGGCTTTCAGGACCGACCAGCAAGCAGTGGCCAGGGCCTAATCAAGGACAGAACCACACCCCAGGTGTCAGGTCAGACTGGGCCCGCTGCTCCTCCCACCACAGTAGGACACTAAGCCCCTACCCCCAGCTGCGGACCCCAAGCAGAAGGATGGGCAGGTGCCTAGGTTCTGCTGCTTTCCCCACTAATGTGGACCAAACACACCTACGCTTGAACCTTGACTCTGCGGGTCCCTGGACACGAGCCAGGGCTGTTTCTGAGCCCCCGCCTCCCCTGGTAAAATGGCCCCCACAGAGCACCCCCACCTCCTATGGGGGTTCTGAACACTGCCAGCATCACCTCCTGCCCTGCGGAGGCCCTGTGCTGGGTTCTCTCCTGCCCTGTGTTTTTGGGGTCTGCCTTTTCCCCACTTTATTTATTTTTATTTTATTTATTTATTTATTTATTTATTTATTTTTTTGAGTTGGAGTCTCACTCTGTCACCCAGACTGGAGTGCAGTGGCCGCTCCCG
>NW_007097803.1:0-11290 GCF_000164805.1 Carlito syrichta | reverse complement strand
GCTACCATACCTGGCTAATTTTTTATTTATTGTAGAGATGAGGTCTCGCCAAGTTGCCCAGGCGGGTCTCGAACCCGCGGGCTCAGGCAATCCACTCACCTCACCTCACCTCGGCCTCCCAAAGTGCTGGAATTACAGGCTGAGCCATGGAGCCTGGCCTCCGCATTTTAACTTCATCCGAAAAGAGACATTAAAATCCAATAGGGTTAGTACCAGCACAGAATGAGAACTAGCCGAGACCACAGGAAGAAAACGCACACCGTGTTGGTTGTAAACTGGGGCACAGCCAGGTGCAGTGGCTCAGGCCTGTAAACCCAGCACTCAGGGAGGCCAAGGAGGGAGGACTGCTTGAGCCTGGGAGTTTGAGACCAGCCTGGGCAGCACAGTGAGACCTCATCGCCACAAAAAATAAAAATATTAGCCAGGCATGGTGGTGTGCACTTGTAGCGCCAGCTACTCAGGACACTGAGGTGGAAGGATCTGTGAGCTGTGATCGTGCCACTGCACTCCAGACTGGGTGAGAGAGTGAGATTCCAGCTCAAAAAATAAAACAAAATATACTATGACATAAAATAATAAACTGGGCACAGTAACAACGCACTGGTGACTTCTCCTGAGCAGATGCCCAGTCTCCCAGACCAGCAGCCCCAGATCTCGGTGGAGAACAGGGCTCAGGGCATTGGCCCAAGAGTGGTCCAAGGGCTGCTTAATGGGTGGGGATCCAGCCCTGATGCCAAGACCAGGGATGGAGGGCACGGGGCCAGGCGAGCGCGGGGTAGTTGAGTGTGCGCGTGTTTGGGAGTGGGGTGGTGACCCACTGTCTCCTTGAAGCTGTCTGACAGCCAGCGGTTCCTGAGGACGGCCAGCACTGAGGACGGGGGATTCTCCAGGTCCTCGAAGGCGTCCATGAGAATGAAGTCCAGCACGATATCGAAGAAACTCATGCACACGACCTGTGATGGGCGTGGGGCAGGGGCTTGAGCGCACGGAGGCGACCACATCCTCCTGCTGGCTCGTGATGGGGCTCCCAGGCAGGGCAGGAACCAGGGGCTGGAAGCAGCGATGGAGCCATATCACACTGGCTGCTCCCGACCGCAGGCACGGGGGACACACGCCAACTTACCCCACGGCCCTCCAGCTCCAGCCGTGTGGTGGCCCAGGTCTCAGGCCGCAGGGCATAGCTCAGCATCTCCTCATAGGTCTCCAGGAAGCCTTTTGGGCTCTGCGGGGGAAAGCACAGTCGGTCCTGGGCACGGGACGAGATTCACAGGGACAGGCTGGCCTGCGGATGGGCAGCAGGCTGAGCCCAGACAGGGCCTGTCCCAGGCAGCAGCCACAGAGAAAGCAAGGCAAGGCCGGGCCTCCTGCCCACCCCGGCGCGCTTCTCTGGAGAACCAGGCACCCAGCAGTGTAACGAGCACCTGCTGCCTCCCAGGAGTGTGCATGGCGCAGCTGCAGCTCATGCTGCAAAGGGACACAGGATGGGAGGCTGAGTCAGGCAACCGGAGATTCAGGTCTCCATGAGCTTGGGCCCCAATGGAGAAATGGGAGAAGCCACAGTCCCACCTCACAGGCTACTCTTGGGGAGCTGATGAGCTCAGAGGTCAGAGCTCAGGTATGTAGCCCGATCAGTCCAGGGCCCAGCACCTAAGCTTCCAGTAAACAGCACCTGAGATGACGCTGGGATGCAGAAAGGCTCTTGGCACATAAGCCACACTCACCATGCCCAGGGACCTGGCGGCTAGCCGGGCCCAGGACCCAATTACCTGCCAGAGGTGGGTCTGCGTGGTTGGAATGGGAGAAACAGCAAGTGCCAGGGTCTGTGCTAACCATGGATTAACTCACTGAATTCTTTTTTTTTTTAGTCGAAGTCTTACTCTGGCACTCAGGCTGGAGTGCAGTGGCATTCTCATGGCCACTACAGTCTCGACCTCCTGGGCTCAGGTGATCCTTCTGCCTCAGCCTTCCAAGTGGCTGTAACTACAGGCACGCGCCACCACACCCAGCTAATTTTTTTGATTTACTGTAGAGACAAGTTCTCACCAAGTTGTCCAGGCTGGTCTCGAACCCATGGGCTCAGGCAATTTTCTCACCTCGGCCTCCCAAAGTGCTAGGATTACAGGCGTGAGCCACTACACCCGGCCAACTCACTGAATTCTTAGGGTACCATTAGGGAGTTCATGATTGTTACTTTTTTTGAGTCAGGGTCTCACTCTTTCACTCATGCCAGAGTGCAGTAGTAAAACCACAGCTCACCACAGCCTCTACGTTCTGGGTTCAGGCAATCCTCCTGCCTAAGCCTCCCGAGTAGCTGGGACTACAGGCACATACCATGGTTAATTTTTAAATTTTTTTTGTAGAAATGAGGTCTCGCTATGTTGCCCAGGCTGGACTTGAACTCCTAGGCTCAAGTAATCCTCTTGCCTTGGCCTCCCAAAAGTGTCTGGGAGTACAGACATGAGTCACCGCACCTGGCTTATTTCTTTTTTTTGAGTGGGAGTCTCACTCTGTCTCCCAGGCTCATGGCCACCACAGCCTCAACCTGCTGGGCTCAGGTAATCCTTCTGCTTCAGCCTTCCAAGTAGCTAGAACTAAAGGTACACGTCACCAAATCTGGCTAATTCTTTGATTTACTGAAGAGACAATGTCTCACCATGTTGCCCAGGCTGGTCTTGAACCCATGGGCTCAGGCAATCCTCTCGCTTCCACCTCCCAAAGTGCTGGGATTACAGGCATGAGCCACCACTGTGCCTTGCTGGCTTGTCTCTTAATAAAACCCATGTCCTACACTGGGGCAGAGGCTAGAGAGAGGAATACCCCAGACAGCAGGGCCCGTTGTGTAGCCCTGGTACCCAGTTGACCCCCTTTGCTTATTCACTCACTCATCCTCCTGGGCGGCCCACAGAGGCAGGACAAAGGGCACAGGTGGTGGGTCAGGCCAACCTGGCTTCAAATCCTGGCTCCATCCTGTACCTGCTCAGTGCCCCATGCAAGCCCCTCTCCCTGCACCCTCAGGGGACAAGTCAGATGAAGACCTCCTGGGCACAGGACTTGGAAGACGAGTGACCAAGGAAGAGGGGATGGGGGTGGCCGGGAGGGCCTTCCAGACGCCAGTACACGTCCCACTTCCTAAGCTGGGTGATACAGTACACAGACACCTTTCCAGTCAGTAAATCCTCCAGACACCTTTTGTGAGTGGGGGTCTCACTCTGCATCACCTCCTGGAGCGAAGTGGCACAATCACAGTCACCACAGCCTCGACCTCCTGGGCTCAGGTGATCTTCCCACCTCAGCCTCCCAAGTAGCTGGAACTGCGGGCACACACCACCATGTCTAGCTAATTTTTTGATTTATTGATTTGATTTTTGATCTTTTTATTTATCCCAAAGTGCTGGGAATACAGGCATAAGCCACTATGCCCAGCTTATAGATACTTTTTAACACTCTCTTCCATATGTATTTCACAATACAGTTGTTTCAAGAGAAAAAAGATTGAGCCACAGCGTTCTAGGTGCACAGGGACCAGCATATACCCTGATTCCTGGGGTGGGGTCCCGTCCTTCTGATTAGGCATCAGAGGCCCCAGGCCCTTCAGAAGGACAAGGCAAAGCTCCCAATGCAGTAGCCACAAAATAAGGCTTGATCTCAACACCAAAGGCAGCAGCTGCAAGAGGGGTTTTAAGCAGTTGAGTGATAAGATCAGATGTGTGTTGCAGAATCATGACTCTGGCCTGTTAAAAGCTTTGCTCAAACATATTAAAGGAAAGAAAAAGAAAAAACAACAGGGCCACATGCAGTGGCTGATGCCTGTAATCCCAGCACTTTGGGAGGCTAAGGCAGGAGGATTGCTTGAGCCCAGGAGTTCAAGACCAGCCTGGGCAGCATAATGAGACCTCTACAAAAAATTATCCAGGTGTGGTGGTGTACGCCTGTAATTCCAGCATCTTGGGAGGCTAAGGTGGAAGGATAACCTGAGCTGTGATTGTGCCACTGTACTCCAGCCTGGGTGACAGAGTGAGACCCTCAATTCAAAAAAAAAAGTCAATAAATGTTACAAATTATGCAGCCTCATCAACAGTCACAGAACCATAAAGCAGTAGATAAAATAACAAAAATCAAAAAGACTTGGCAGCCGGGCTTGATGGCTCAGCCTGTATTATAATCCCAGAACTTTGGGAGGCAGAGGCAAGTGGATTGCCTGAGTCTGCCGTTTCGAGACCAGCCAGGGCAACTTGGCGAGACCTCGTCTCTACAATAAAAGAGAATCAGCTGGGTGTGGTAGCGTGTACCTGTAGTTCTGGCTACTTGGAAGGTGGAGGCAGAAGGATCGCTGGAGCCCAGCAGATCAACGCTGGGGTGGCCATGAATGTGCCACTGCACTGCAGCCTGGGCGACAGAGTGAGACTCCAACTCAAAAACAAACAAACAAAAAAAAGACTTGGTTGAGCACAGTGGCTTATACCTGCAATCCCAGAACTTTGGAAGGCTGAAGTGGGGGGACTGCTCGAGCCCAGGAGTTCAAGACCAGTCTGGGCAACACTGAGAGACCTCAACTCTACAAAAAAAATAAATAAAATTAAAAATAAGCCAAGAGGCAACCCCCTTGGGTCCCTTCCCACTGTGGGAATGCTTTTCTGTCCTCTCAATAAATCCTGCTTTCTAAAAAATAAATAAGTAAATAAGCCAGGCACAGGAAAATCATTTGAGCCAGGAGTTCAAGACTATAGTGAGCTATGATCACATCACTGCACTCCAGTTTAGGCAACACAGCAAGACTGTTTCAAAACAGAGAAACAGAGGGCATAACAGCAAGATCTGCCAGTCTTCTACATGTCCATACCCAGGACTGAGATCTGCCACGTCTAGGCTCTGCCCCATGGAAAACCTCTCAAGTAACTAAAGAGATCTGTGTGAGACAATCAGAGCAGTGGTGTCTGTGATGGTGAAAAATCAGATACAACCTAAATGCCCACACATCGGAAAACCAGATAAACCACACAATGAAATACTATGAAATCAATAAAAAATAACTCCCTGTACCAATGGGGAGAGACAGACGAGATATACTGTTATACCACAAAGCAAGCTGCTGAAACGTAAGTAGGGCACAAAGGTTTGGAAATTAAATAACAATGTTCAGCCAGGCGGTGACTCACGCCTGTAACCCCAGCACTTGGGAGGGTGAGGTGGGAGGATCGCTTGAGCCCAGCAGGTAGAGGCTGCGTTGAGCTATGATGGTGTCACTACACTCCAGCCTATGTGACAGAGCTAGACCTTGTCTCTAATAAATAAATAAATACATGCCAATATCCCAGGGCTGGAAAGTCAATGGGACGGAGTAGGAGGAGACATGTCAGAGCATGGACAGCAGCTGTCTCTGGCAGGTGGAGTTTGGGTACCCTCTGTGGTTTGTGCCATGTGATTGCCCCCCACTACCTTCTCAGCCTTGGTCATCAGGCCCATCACCATCTGCCGGCCAACCTTCCCGAAGAAAAGCTGGTTACTCTTGTCTTCCAGAAGGCCCTAAGTAATGAGGAAGGGCAGTGAGCTGCGGCCATGGAGGGCCGTGGAGGGGCAGGACAATGGGCTGGATAGGTTACTCGCCCGCCAGGGGGCCCTGGGGGAGCAGGCCCGGCAGAGACCTGGGAAGCCATGCACATGTCACATGGCCATGGCCAGCCTGACTGCCCCTTGCCTCAGTTCCACCCCCGGGGGTCCCAGACCATACCCACCTCGAAGGCCTGCCGCACGCAATGCAGCTTGGCCAGGAAATCGTGGTCACTGTAGCAGCCCAGCAGGTCAGTCCTGAGGGGAGGACAGACGGTTACACCACCTGGTGTCTGCCCAGCGATGATCCTGGGAGCTCAGGCAATGCCTGGGTGGGGAGGCAGGAGGCTCTGGTTCCAGCCCAGCCCTGGCTCTGTCTCAGCCCGGAAGAGTAACCCCTGGTTGGTGTCTGTCTCCCTTGAGGCCTCAGTCTCCCTCAGGTCAAAAGACAAGGCTGGCAGGTTGCTCTCTGAGGATGTGTTGGCCTCCCAGGCAGCGGAAGTAGGGGGCTGGGGACTCCTTGAGGTCAGGATCAGCCCAGACCTCCCTGGCAAAGGACCAAAATGGCCACACTGCTCCCAGATGGCAGACAGGGCAGACCAGCCAGGCAGGAGAACCTTCATCCAGATCCCCAGTGCTTCAGGCAATATGTGCAACCACTTCTGATCAGAGAGTTAAAAAAAAAACAAAATAGCATTTATTGAGAGGACAGAAAAGATCCCACAGTAGGAGGGAACCCAAGCGGCTTGCCTAATCAGAAAGCTTTTAAACACACACACTTAAACCTGTGAGCCATGGTCAGAAAGTCACGTTCTGCGCTTCATGCCACAGAGAAAAGTTCATTTAAAATGGCTAAGACCAGCTGGCCTTGGTGGCTCAGCCTGTAATCCCACGCCTTCAGAGACTGAGGTGAGTGGATTGCCTGAGCCCGCGGGTTCGTGACCCACCTGGGCAACTTGGTGAGACCTTATCTCTACAATAAATCAAAAAATTAGTTGAGTGTGGTAGTGCACGCCTGTAGTTCCAGCTACTTGGATCGCTGGAGCCCAGCAGGTCAAGGCTGCAGTGGACGGGAGCAGCCACTGCACTCCAGTCTGGGCGATTGAGTGAGACTCCAAAAAAAAAAGGCTAAGACCAGCTAGGCATGGTGGCTCACACCTGTAATCCCAGCACTTTGAGAGGCCAAGGCAAGAGGATTGCCTGAACCCAAGGGTTTGAGACCAGCCTGGGCAACAGAATGAGACCTCATCTCTATAATAAAAAAATAAGCTGGGCATGGTGACACATGCCTGTAGTACCAGCTACTTCGGAGTCTAAGGGAAAAAAGATGGCCTGAGCCCAGCAGGTCAAGGCTGCAGTAGCTGTGAGTGTGCCACTACAGCTTGGGTGACAAGAGTAAAAATAACTTCAAAAATAAAAAAAGATGGCTAAGACCCTTAAATATAACCATGGATGGGGAAACTGAAGCTGAGAGAAGTCAGGCAACTTGTTTAGGGCCACACACTACACAGTGGCAGAAATGGGGAGTCCAGGTCTGTGCAACCCCCACCTGGGTTCCTGATCCCTGCCATGAAGGGTCTGTGTCTGGACAGGGGGCTTAGGAATACCTACTGTGGGACTGTGACTGAGCCCATTTGAGAACTGAGAACTGAGAACTGACTACTGTCATGTTGTTAACTGTATCAATTTTTTTATTTTAATTTTGGAGTCAGAGTCTCATTCTGTCACCCAGGTTAGAGTGCAGTGGCACGCTCCGGGCCAAGGTAGCGTGACTTCCACCCCAGCCTTCCAAGCAGTTGGAACTATAGGCATGCACCACCACACCCGGCTAGTTTTTTGATTTACTATAGAGACGAGGTCGTGCCAAGTTGCCCAGGCTGGTCTCGAACCTATGGGCTCAGGCAGTCCTCTCACCTCGGCCTCCCAAAGCACTGGGATGACAGGCGTGAGCTTGCACCTGGCCAAGCATATGGACTTGTCATTACCGACACCAGGCCCACCAGTCTTGGTACTCAGGGCTCATGTGGCCCCCAGGCAGCCTGAACTCGCCCCGGGTGGGGGCTGGGGCTCCCCCTGCCACCTGCTCCCTCCCCCTTCCACACCTGCTCACCTGAGCGTGCGGCAGGGCACCTTCCCCTCCTTCACCAGCTGCAGGGCCTCCTCATAGGCAGCCGCAGGTCTGGAGAGTGGGACTGGGACATCTCCGACCTGCAGGGACTCGAAAAGCTGGGGGAGGGGGCAGGGGAGCCCGCATAAGCAGCCCCCGTGGACGAGGGCATCTTCCCTTCCAGCCACTCAGAGGAAGCACTGGCCCGAGGCAGGTGGCCTGAGCTAGAGTCCAGCCCTGGCACTCAGCAGCCCCATCACCATGGGCCCTTCCCAAAAGGCATCTCTTTGTTTATTATTTTTTTTGAGTTGGAATCTCACTCGGTCGCCCAGACTGGAGTGCAGTGGCCGCTCCTGGCCACCGCAGCCTCGACCTGCTGGGCTCCGGCGATCCTTCCGCCTCAGCCTTCCAAGTGGCCGGAATTGCAGGCATGCGCTACCACGCCCAGCTGATTTTTTGATTTATTGTAGAGATGAGGTCTCGCTGCCCAGGCGGGTCTCGAACCCGCGGGTCAGGCAATCTACTCACCTCAGCCTCCCAAAGGCGCAGGATTACAGGCTGAGCCACCGAGCCCGGCTCCCAAAAGGCATCTCACTGATACACACCCGGGTCCTCCCAGCCCAGGGGAGACTCATGCCTGAGGCAGGTGCCCATGGCAGGAGTCTAACACCAAGCTACGGACATGGCAGTCTATGGAGGAAGAGGTCAGCGGGGCCACTGGGGGCCCTCCATCTCACCCACAAGACCTGTGACCCCAGTCTCAGGCCAGCCATCCACTTTGCCAAGTACCCAGGAGCGGCCCTTGGTAACAGCCAAGTTGTGCTCCCGTCGGAGGAAATGGAGTCACTTTCCCAGGACCCAGCGCCGCCCCAAAGGCCTGTACAGGAACCCTGGCCTCCACCCCACCCGGCCTGGTCCCCATGCCGTGTCACCTCCGTGGCAGAGAAGAAGGAGTCCTCTGAGGTCAGGCTGTCCTCGTCGTCCGCCCGCAGGCGCAGCGAGCCCTCAGTCAGCGGCAGCATGAGTGTCCTCTCTGGGAAGAGCAGTGAGGGCAGGGCTGAGACCCCCTCGCGGCACCACAGGGATCCTGGGTGTGAGCCACCAGCAGGTGAGGCAGAGCACCAGGCCCACAGCGTTGGGGTCGAGAAACTTCGCTGTGAGGACGCTGGACTCACGGTCTTGTGGGGATCGCGCCCTTCAATCTGCACGACATCCTCGGGGGCGGGCGGTGTGAGGTGTGGACACCAGGTTGGCCAGCGGCTCACCCACTGATCTGAGGCCTGGTGGCCCCTGAGCCCTACGCAGGGAGGACCCCGTTGTGCTGTGTGGCCTCAGACAAGTCGCCTCTCTTCTCTGACCAGCCAAAACAGCCACTGACACTGAAGGGCTTGAGTGAGTCCACGGGCCACTCATCGAGCATGCTCACCCCCACTCACTCAAGGGCTGAGAGGTCTGGGCCACCCAGGAAAGGTTGACCAAGGCAACAAGCCAAGCCCACGGACCTGTGGCAGGCCGCCCCAAAGGCCCCGCCAGGCTTTTTTGCCATGCAGGGAGGCCAGAGGCAGCAAAGCCATGCTGGGGTGCATGGGGGAGGACAGGAACGTGTGGCCTTGGCCAACATGCTCTGGGTCCCAGGGTCTCCACTGGCAGAGCCAGGGAGCCCGAGACTCAGGAGTCTAAGGCTGTCCCCCACAGAGCTGAGGGTGCCATTCCTCACGGGGGTCTGGCCTAGCAGGCCTGAAGAGGACACAGGCTGTTTGGTTGAACGGCTTGATTCCCTCTCAGAGATGTCGCCTCACGTTCCCTCCATCCCTGGCCCCTGGCCTGCTCGAGCCACCCACTGCATGAGTCATCCTGTACACCCACTCAGTCTGAGCCAGCAGGAAGGGCTCAAACCACAGGCCGGGAAGAGCTGTAGGGAGGTGTTGACACACAAGCCCAAGGCCTGCTCCCTTGATAGGGCATGGAGCACCAGCCCGAACTCTTAGAGCCTCCTCCCAGCTCTGCTCCTGTCTGCCACAGGAGGGGATGTCTGCTTCTCCATCTGTGCAGTGAGGCCTGGGATCAGGTGAGGCTGGAGGGCCCAGGGATTCTGTGTGTCTTATGCGCCCAGAGCCCATGCCACGGGCTCCTGCCTCCGTTCCTGCCAACCCCGTCCACGTGGGCCGGCTCACCAAGGTCCAGCAGCATGCTGTCTGCAGGGAAGGTGGAGCCGAACTCCTCTTGCAGGTGGTAGGCGCGGTGCAGCAGGGACTCTAGCTTCTCCGCAAACTCCCTGCGCTGCGACTCCGGCTGCCGGGGACATGGCGACCATCACAACCCAGGCCCTCCCCACTGACGTGGGGCCCAAGACCCCAGGGAAAGAGGAAGGCTCTGGGGCCCAGCAGCCAAGCCCACCCACCAGAGGAGCCACCAGTCCCATGTGGGGACTGAGCACTTGAACCTGGCCAGGCCTAAGAGGAGCGTGTCATGGGTGTAAACACACACTGGACTTTGAACACACAGTACCAAAAAATACAGACTCTCAGCCGGGCTCAGTGGCTCAGCCTGTAATCCCACGCCTTTGGGAGGCTGAGGTGAGTGGATTGCCTGAGCCTGCGGGTTCGAGACCCGCCTGGGCAGCGAGACCTCATCTCTACAATAAATCAAAAAATCAGCCGGGCGTGGTAGCGCATGCCTGTAATTCCGGCTACTTGGAAGGCTGAGGTGGAAGGATCGCGGGAGGCCAGCAGGTCGAGGCTGCGGTGGCCGGGAGCGGCCACTGCACTCCAGTCTGGGCGACAGAGTGAGACTCCAACTCAAAAAAAAAAAAAAATACAGACTCTCAATGCTCTCTCAGGAAGAAAGCATTGAACCTTAAAAAGTAAAAATAAGGGCGAGTGGCTCACACCTGTGTAACCTCAGCACTCTGAGAGGCAGAGGTGAGACAACTGCCTAAGCCCAGGCATTCGAGATTAGCTGGGCGTGGTGGCACAACTGTAGTTCCAGTTACTTGGAAGGCTGAGGCAGAAGGATCGCCTGAGCCCAACAGGTAGAAGCTGCGGTGGCCATGTGCGTGCCACGACACTCCAGTTTGGGCAACAGCGATTCCAACAAAAAAATTAATAAGGAAAACCTCAATAATCTTTTCTGTTGACTACAGATTGAAGTGATCATGTTATACGACCAGATTATATAAGGTATAATTGACCCTTGAAAATTATGGGGTTAGGGTACTAACTCCCCCCACACATATACAGTTGAGAATCCACAAATAACTTTTGACTCTTCAAAACTTAACTACTAATAGCCTATTGTTGACCAGAAGCCTTCCAGATAACATAAAGCCAATTGACACATATTTTGCAATTTATAGGTACTATGTACTATATTCTTACAATAAAGTAAACTAGAGAAAAGAAGATGTTATTAAGAAAACCATAAGGCTAGGCACAGTGGGTTCAAGCCTATACTCCCAGTACTTTGGGAGGCTGAGACGAGAGGACTGCCTGAACTCAGGGGTTTGAGACTAGTCTGGGCAACTTGGTGAGACTTTGTCTCTACAATAAATCAAAAAATAAGCGGGATGTGGTAGTGCACACCTGTCGTTCCAGCTACTTGGAAGGCTGAGGTGGAAGGATCACCTGAGCCCAGCAG
>NW_007097802.1:0-843 GCF_000164805.1 Carlito syrichta | reverse complement strand
TCCCCCCCCCCCCAGTCCTGGGCCAGCCCCAGCTCACCTGAGCGGTCTTGCTGTCTGCCAGGAGCTTGTCCATGATGGGTGAGTTGGCCCTAAGGAACTCCTTGAGCACCACGCAGTCGTCCTGCCGCACAAACTCCCGCTGGGTCAGCTCCAGGCCTCGCTGCAGGGAACGCACATCCGCCAGGACACTGTCCAGGGACACTGGGTGGGGGGCAGCGTAGCACAGAGTCAGAGAATCAAGAAGCAGTCCTCCCACCCAGTTACATCCCGTGGTCCCCTTCCCTTCTCCCGACCACAACAGTTCCACACCCCACACCTGAGCCCGCCTTGTCTAGAAAGTGCAGGTCGCTGTGGAAGCCCGTGAGCTCTGGGTACTTCTCAGCAATGACCTTCACCAAGTAGTGCAGCAGTGTCTGCTTGCGGTCAGTCGACTTCATCTCCAGCAGCTGCACAAGGACCCACTGTGAGCCACAGGCCAGCGGTCAGCCCCCAGCCCCCAGGCCAGGAGCCCCTCCTCACCGCATCCAGACTCTGGAGCCGGAAGCCATAAGCTGCGCCACGCTTGCTGCTGTTCATGTAGTTGCCAAAGGCCAGGACGATCTGGGGTGGCAGGGGAGAGACTCAGTGGGTGCCGGCGCTGAGAAACCCCTGAGCATATATTGCACGTGAAGGAAAAGAGCAAGCCACACACTCCACTCCAGCTGTGCTCCCGCAGGGACCCTCTCGGTCCAGAACGTGCAAACGTGTACAAGTCTCACATGTGTGCAGTTAGCATCGTGGACACATCCAATCTTAGGCTCAGACCCAAAGCCTGTGGCCAGCATCCCCTCCGGGCCATGTGGC
>NW_007097801.1:0-862 GCF_000164805.1 Carlito syrichta | reverse complement strand
CGCCCTCGCCCCTCCGCGGGCGTGCTGGAGGGCGCGCCGCGGGACAAGTAGGGAAACTGAGGCAGGGCCGGTCGCCGGGAGCCCCTTGCCCAGGCTGTGCCCGCAGCCCGGGCCTGCCACCCCGGAGGGGCTTGATCAGTGCCTGTGGACACGAGGTTTGGACCTCCCAGGCCCGTGTGCTCCAGCAGGGGTTCGCGGTCCCCCAAGTCCCTAGAGCCCGGGCCACTTGGTGAGACCTCATCTCTGCAGCCAGCTTTAGAAATGAGCCGGGTGTGGTTCCAGGCTCGTGGAAGGCTGAGGTGGAAGGCTCACCTGCACTCCAGCCTGGGCCACAGACGCCAACTCGAAGAAAGGCCCAAGGCCGGCCTCCTGTGCACGGCTGAGCAAGTGTGGTGTGCTCCCAGGGCTCGGGCGTCCTCATCGGCTACGTGAATATGCCGGGCGGGCGCACGCGGGGTCTCCTGTTGGCGGCGTGATCATACCTCCCTGCAGCTGCTGCCTGTTGGCCTCAAGCGATCCTCCTGCCTCAGCCTCCTGAGTCGCTGGGCCTACAGACACCACCGCACCTGCTAGTTTTGCAACTGCCTGCAGAGATGAGGTCTCCCTATGCTGGCCAGGCTGGTCTCTAACTCCTGGACACAGGTGACCTCCTGCCTTGGTCTCCTGAAGTGCTGGGATGACAGGTGTGAGCCACCACACCCAGCCAGAGCCCGGCCTTGGACCCAATTTCCCTGGGCTTTCCCGGGGGTGAGCCCCCCACTGTCACCCCAGCACATGCGTGGGCACCCCCCCGGGCACGACTGTGTGCGTGATGTGTGACCCACCGTGTGTGCCAGACAGGGATGCAAAAGCCACCACTCCT
>NW_007097800.1:32587-37189 GCF_000164805.1 Carlito syrichta | reverse complement strand
TGCATAATCAATGTTTGTATACCTAACCCTGAATTGTACCCCACATCTTTAAAATAAAATGTTAAAAAACAATTGCATTACCTCACTTAGTTGTTATTTTTGTGATGTGAGCAGTTAACATCCACTCTCTGTTTTTCAGACCTGCAGTCAATTGTCATTAACTATAGACACCTTGATGTACAATAGAGGTCCTGAATTTCTTCCTCTTATCTAATTGTGATTATGTATCCTGTGACTCCCCCCGGCCCCTCCCGTCCCCACCATCCTCCTCAGCCTCTGGTAACCATCATTCCCCTCTTCATTTCTATGAGTAAAAGGGGAAATTTGAAGCTGGGTGCGTTGGTTCCCACCTGTAATCCCAGCACTTTGGGAGGCCAAGGAAGGCGAATCACTTGAGTCCAGGAGTTCGAGGACAGCCTGGGCAACACAGCCAGACCTCATCTCTACAAATAATCAAAAAATTAGCGAGGCATAGTCATGCTCGCCTCTAGCTCCAGCTACTCTGGAGGCTGAGGTGGAAGGATCACTTGAGTCCAGGAGGTCGAGGTTGTGGTGAGTTGTGATCATGCATTGCACTCCATTCTGGGTGACAGAGTGAGACCTCCGATTCAAAAAAAAAGGAGAGGGTGGATTTAGAACCAGACATGCACACAGGGAGAATACCATGTGAAGACCGAGGGAACACCTCAGATTGCTGGCAGCCACCAGAAACTAGAAGAGAGGCCCAAGACAGAATCTCCCTCACAGTCTCACAAAGAACCAAATCTACCAACACTTTGACCTTCAACTTCTAGGCTCCAGAACTGTGGGACAGTATGGTTTTGTTGTTGAAGCACCCCAGCCTCGCATGCAACCTCCAAATCCCTCATCCCTCCTGCTGCTGTGCCTCTATTTACCTTCTGTGTTCCTGGCAAATCCTCAAAGCTACAGGGGCTCAATAAATCAATGCCCATGGAATGACTGCATGTCCCTCCCAAGGGAGGGAGGAAAAACACAGGACCCAGTTAAGGGAGAAGAATTTGAGAGCTGGCCCCACCTCTCCAACTGCTTGTCCCTGGGTGAATCCTAAGCCTTTGTGCCTCCATTTTCTCCTCAGTAGCATAGGGCCATCAGACCAGTTGATATCTCTAAGCTCCCTGTGGGACTGTAAATCCTGCATGCCCACCTCTGCTTAAGGCTGCTTGGAAAATAAGGTTTCTTCTGGGTCCCTTCCATGCCCCTCAAGCCTCCTGTGCCCTTCCCCCTCATAGCAGCAATGGACATTTGGTCACTGAACCTTGCTCTGTGCCAGGCATGGCCTGAATGACCATACTGAATCCTCCCAACATGCCCTGCTAGATGCTGTTATCCTCACCATGATGTCCATTTAACAGATGGGGAAGGCCGGGCTCGGTGGCTCAGCCTGTAATCCCAGAATTTTGGGAGGCCGAGGCAAGTGGATTGCCTGAGCCCACAGGTTCGAGACCAGCCCGGGCAACTTGGTGAGACCTCGTCTCTACCATAAATAAAAAAATTAGTTGGACGTGGTAGCACACGCCTGTAGTTCCAGATGCTTGGAAGGCTGAGGTGGAAGGATCGCCAGAGCCCAGCAGGTTGACGCTGAGGTGGCTGCGAGTGTGCTACTGCGCTCAGCCTGGGTGACAGATCGATGTTCCAACTCAAAAAAAAAAAAGATGGGGAAAACTGAGACTCAGAAAGACCAAGTCAGTGGCCTAAAGGGATGATGGTTGGATTCAACCTTCAAATGGAAACATTGATGACCATGCTACCCACCCCCTGGCTAGATTGGACCTAGGTTACCAAGGCAAATATTTAGTGAGGGCCCCTGTGTGCTAAGCTTTTTTCTAGGCACTGGGGACACATCAGCAAACAAAAAAGTCCCTGCCAGGTACCAAGGCTCATGCCTGTAATTCCAGTGCTTTGGGAGGCGTAGGTGGGAGGATTGCTTGAGCCCAGAAGTTCGAGACCAGCCTGGGCAACATAGCAAGATCTCATCTCTACCAAAAATCAAAAATTAGCCGGACATGGTGGTGCATGACTGTAGTCCCAGCTACTCAGGAAGCTGAGACAGGAGGATCACCTGAGCCCAGGGGGTGGAGGCTGCAGTGAGCTGTGATTGTGCCACTGTGCACCAGCCTAAAACAAACAAGAAGAACAAAAACAAAACAAAAAAAGCAGGTCCCAGCCCTCATGGAGGACAGAGGGGGGAGACTGTCAAACAGGGAAACAAATCACCACCACGGGATGTAAAGCTCTGACTGAGAAAGTGGGTAAAGAGGGAATAAAGAAAGGGAAGATGGGCTCTTTGAGGCATGGTGGTTGGGGACATCGAAAGGGTGACAGTTGGGTGGAGATCCAAGTTGAAAAGGGACGTGATGGGATTGACACTCAAGGCCATCTCAGGATGGGTCCAGGGTGTGGCGCACTCACTTCCCTCCTCCCTAGACCACCCGGACCAGCAGGAGACCCTCACCTGTAGGCAGCAAGTGTCCCAGCATCAGCCCCACCAGGAGCCACCACCGGCCTCCAGGGGGACCCTGCCACGGGCCGGCCATTCACGGCATCAGGAAGACGCAGGGGCCACTCCTTGCCCTGGGTCCAGCCCCCAACCCCTGGCTGATCCCACAGGCATGTCTAGCATCCCCACCCCAGGGCGGGGCGGCCAGGTGGCTGAGATCCGGCAGGTATCAAATGTGCCCGGTCTGCCTAATCCCTCGGAGGCCAGGCAGGACTGGGAAGGGCCTCTTGGCCTGTTCCCAGGTTCCTATTGGCTCTCTGGGTCCCCGGTTCAGGCTGCCCAGGTTCCCAGGAAGACAGGGACCCATCGGTGTAGAGGGGAGGGAAGGTCTCGGCTGCCAGGCTTAGCCGTGGGTGTCTGGTCTCCCCAGAATGTTTCCCTGACATAGAGCTAAATCATGACATTTGTGGGCCACTGTCATTTCTGCCATTTTCACATTTTAAAAATTGTTTTTTTCTTTGAGTTGGAGTCTCACTCTGTCGCCCAGACTGGAGTGCAGTGGCCGCTCCCGGCCACCGCAGCCTTGACCTGCTGGGCTCAGGCGATCCTTCCGCCTCAGCCTTCCAAGTAACCGGAATTACAGGCAAGTGCTACCACGCCCGGCTGATTTTTTGATTTATTGTAGAGATGGGGTCTCACTGCCCAGGCGAGTCTCGAAGCTGCAGGCTCAGGCAATCCATTCACCTCAGCCTCCCAAAGGCGCGGGACTACAGGCTGAGCCACCGAGCCCGGCCCTTTAAAATGGTTTTAAATGATAATTTTGCAACTGCTTCAGTATAAAGATAAATGGCCTTCTGGCTGGGTTCTATTCATTTTTTTCTTCTGATTTTAAAAGAAATTAAAGCACTTCATGAACCTCTAAAAGTATTGGGGGCCCAGGCCCTGAATCTCTGTGCTTAAAGAGTAGTTAACTCTGCTCAGACTAAGAGCCCTGAGAAATGTTCCCTCAGAGGAAAGAAAGGATGAAACACCTTTGGTAAATCCTGCAGCTTCCTCTTAGAGGCTTGGAATGTACTAAAAGACTTCACAAAGGAGTGAACCCGTTAAACCCAGCGTTTCCCAAACCTGTTTGACAGGGGTTAGTTTTTAAGAATAGAGATTTTGGGCTGGGCGCAGGGGCTCATGCCTATAATCCCAGCACTTTGGGAGGCTGAGTTGAGAGGATTGCCTGAGCCTGCAGGTTTGAGACCTGCCTGGGCAACTTGGCAAGACCTCATCTCTACAATAAATAAAAAATTAACTGGGTGTGGTAGCGCACGCCTGTAGTTCTGGCTCCTTGGAAGGCTAAGGCGGAAGGACCGCCTGAGCCCAGCAGGTTGAGGCTGTGGTGGCCGTGAACGTGTCACTGCACTTCGGCCTGGGTGATGGAGTGAGACTCTGATTCAAAAAAAAAAAAAAAAGAAAGAAAGAGAGACACAGAGAGAGGAGGGCGGTCTGGTGTCTAAGGCCCAAGGGCTCCATCATATTGTCTTATTCAGCACCTAACAATATATTATTGCAATACATAATTTTTTTGAGTTGTGGTCTCACTTCAGTCTGGTGTGCATTGGCACAATCATGGCTCACCTCAGTCTTGACCTCCTGGGCTCAGGCAATCTTTCCTCTTCAGCTTCCCAAGTAGCTGGGACTACAGAAGCACACCACCATGCCCAGCTAATTTTTTTTATTTTTTATTTTTGTAGAGAGGAGATCTCACTATGTTGCCAGGGCTGGTCTCTAACTCCTGGGCTCAAGCGATCTTCCTACCTCAACCTCCCAGAGTGATGGGATTACAGGTGTAAATTACCGTGCCTGGCCAGCCTCAAGTAATTTAGAATATGCTTGCTGAAGGTATGAGTACAAGAATGAATGAGTGACTGAATGAATGAATGAAAATATTCAATAAAAATAGAGTTGACTTGGCCGGGCACAGTGGCTCATGCCTATAATCCCAGCACTTTGCGAGACTGAGGTGAGAGGATTGCCTGAGCCACGAGTTCGAGACCCGCCTGGGCAACTTGGTGAGTCCTCATCTCAACAATAAATAAATAAAAAAAAATTAGCCAGGTGTGGTAGCACATACCTGTAGTTCCAGCTACTTGGAA
>NW_007097800.1:19625-32472 GCF_000164805.1 Carlito syrichta | reverse complement strand
AAAAAAAAAAAAAAAAAAAAATAGAGTTGACTTGAGTGGGGGAAAATCAAGGAGGGCTGCCCAGAGGAGACCCTCAAATCCTTTGAAGTGAAAATTACCCACCAGCTTTGTAATATAGTTTGAAATCAGGGAGTGTGATGCCTCCAGCTTTGTTGTTTCTCCTCGAGTTGTTTTGGTTATTTGGGCTCTCTATGGTGAATATCAGGCACAAAAAGACAAATATTGCATGACTCCACTTGCATGAGAAATCTAAAAAAGTCAAATGCAGAGAGGCAGGGAGTAGAATGGTGGTTCCTGGGGCCTGGGAGGAGGGTTAAAGTGTCCAAAGTTTCAGTTAGGCAGGTAGAAGAGAGGGAATAAACTCTAGGGATCAACTGCACAATCTGGTGACTATAGTCAACAATAAAGTATTGCATATTTCTTTCTTTTTTTTTTTTTGAGTTGGAGTCTCACTCTGTTGCCCAGGCTGGAGGGCAGTGGCACACTCACGGCTACCCCAGCATTGACTTGCTGGGTTCTGGTGATCCTTCCTCCTCGGCCTTCCAAGTAGCCGGAACTACAGGCATGTGCTACCATGCCTGGCTAATTTTTGATTTATTGTAGAGATGAGGTCTTGTCAAGCTGCCCAGGCTAGTCTCAAACCCACAGGCTCAGGCAATCCACTTGCCTCGGTCTTCCAAATTACTGGGATTACAGACTGAGCCACTGAACCCGGCCTGCATATTTCAAAATGCTAAAAGAATAGATTTCTTTTTTTTTTCTTCTTGAATTGGAGCCTCAATCTGTCGCCCAGGTTGGAGTACAGTGGCATACTCATGGCCACCACAGCCTCGACCTGCTGGGCTCAGGCGATCCTTCCGCCTCAGCCTTCCAAGTAGCTGGAACTACAGGCATGTGCCACCATGCTCGACTAAAGCATGGGTTGTAGAGTGAGATCACAACTCAAAAAAACGATGTATTGCAGATTTCAAATGCTCTCACCCAGCCTGAACAACATAGTGAGACCTTGGCTCTACCAAAAAAAAAAAAAAAAAAAAAAAAATTAGCCAGGCATGGTGTAGACCTGTAGTCCCAGATACTTGGGAGGCTGAGGTGGGAGGGTCGCCTGAGCACAGGAGGTCAGAGCTGTGGTTGAGCCATGATCGTACCACTGTACTCTATCCTGGGCGACAGAGTGAAACCCTGACTCAAAAAAATAAAAATAAAAACAAACTAATAATTGCTCTCATCACACAGGCACAAATGATAAGTAGGTAAGGTAATGGACATGTTAATTAGTTTGATTTCATTATGCCAAAATACATATGTACACATATCAAAACATCAAAACAATTCATTGTTGTCCATTAAAAATGTTTAAAATAGTCGGCTCGGTGGCTCAGCCTATAATCTCGTGATTTGGGAGGCCGAAGTGAGTGGATTGCCTGAACCCACGGGTTCGAGACCCGCCTGGGCAACTTGGTGAGACCTCATCTCTACAATAAATCAAAAAATTAAGCCGGGCTTGATGGCTCAGCCTGCAATCCCGCGCCTTTGGGAGGTTGAGGTGAGTGGATTGCCTGAGCCCGCGGGTTCGAGACCCGCCTGGGCAGGCGAGACCTCATCTCTACAAAAAAAAAAATTAGCCGGGCGTGGTAGTTTGTGCCTGTAGTTCCAGCTACTTGGAAGGCTGAGATGGAAGAGTCGCCGGAGCCCCAGCAGGTTGAGGCTGCGGAGGCTGGGCATGGTAGCGTGTGCCTGTACTACTTGGAAGGCTGAGGCAGAAGGATCGTGGGAGCCCAGCAGGTCGAGGCTGCGGTGGCCGGGAGCGGCCACTGCACTCCAGTCTGGGTGACAGAGTGAGACTCCAACTAAAAAAAAAAAAAAAAAAGTTAAAAATAGGCCAGATTCAGTGGCTAACATCTGTAATCCCAGCACTTTAGGAGACCGAGGTGAGAAGATTATCTGAGCCCAAGAGCTTGAAACCGGGCTGGGCAACAGGGTGAGACTTCGTGTCTACAATAAATCAAAAAATTAGTCTGGCATGGTGGCACATGTCTGTAGCCCCAGCCACTTGGGAGACTGAGACGGAAAGATTGCCTGAGCCCCAGCAGGTTGAGGTTCTGGTAGCCTGGGCAACAGAGTGAGACTCTGACTTAAAAAGAAAAAAAGAAAGAAAGAAAGAAAATGACAATAAAAATTGACCAGCAGTCTCCTCTTTTATTTTATTTTATTTGAATTGGAGTCTCACTCCGCCCAGGCTGGAGTGTAGTGGCATGCACCCTCACAGCCACCCCAGCGTCGACCTGCTGGGCTCTGGCAATCCTTCCACCTCAAGCTTCTCAATAGCCAGAACTATAGGCGCGTAGTACCACGCCTGGCTGTTTTTTAATTTTATTGTAGAGACAAGGTCTTGCCAAGTTGTCTGGGGTAGTCTCGAACCCATGGGCTCAGGCAATCCACTCATCTTGGCCTCCCAACGTGCAGGGTTTACAGGCTGAGCCACCGAGCCCAGTCAGGCTCCTCTTTTTAAAGGTAGCTCCCCAAGGCAGTGGTGACTGGTGTCTCTTAGCGTGGATGAGCTTTATTAGAAGAACCAGACCCCAGAGATTCTTTTTTTTTTTTTTGAGTTGGAGTCTCACTCTACCACCCAGGCATGAGTGCAGTGGCACACTCATAGCCACCCCAGTGTCGACCTGCTGGGCTCCGGCGATCCTTCCACCTCAGCCTTCCAAGTAGCTGGAACTACAGGCTCACTCTACTATGCCTGGCTAACTTTTTCTTTTTTTCTTTTTTTTACTGTAGAGATGAGATTTTGCCAAATTGCCCAAGCTGGTCTCGAACCCGCGGGCTCAGGCAATCCACTTGCCTTGGCCTCCAAAAGTCCCGGGATTACAGGCTGAGCCACCGAGCCCGGCCCAGACCAGAGATTCTAAGCAGAGACTTTGGCTCCTGGGTCCTCCAGCTCCCTTGAACCCACTGGAACAGTGGCAGTTCCTCCTTCCCCCACCCCGCCCGGGGAATGCAGGAAACCAGGGAAGTGACACTAGTAACAGAGCTGTCCCTTAAGGTGTCAGTTCATTGTCTTCTCCCAGTGACCAAGGAAAATGTCTTAGGCAGTGAAGGAAGGGAGCTGACCAAGTGTATTCTGTAAACCAGGACCCCAGGGACAGGCAAGGGGAAATGGATTCCCAGGGCTTGGGTCCACCGCCTCCAAATTCTGATGTATTTGACACACACAAAGATCCCCACATAAGCCCAGTGGTTAAGTGTGTGCTTTCTGGAGCCTCGTGGCAGAGTTCCAATTCTGACTTGACCCCTTGCTGGCTGTGCGACTTTGGGCAAGTTTTTCAACCTCTCTTAGTCTCAGTCTCCTCATCTGCCACTGAGGATAAGAAAGAATCTACCTGGGCCGGGTGTAGTGGCTCATGCCTGTAATCCTAGCATGTTGGGAGGCTGAGGTGAGAGGACTGCTTGAACCCAGGAGTTCAAGACCAGCCTGGTCAACATACTGAGACTTCGTCTCCACCAAAAAAAAAAGCTGGGCGTGGTGGCATGCACCTGCAGTACCAGCTACTTAGGAGGCTAAGGCCAGAGGATCATCTGAGCCCAGGAGGTGGAGGTTGCAGTGAGCCGTGATTATATCACTGTATTCCAGCGTGAGACCCTGACTCAAAAAAACAAAAAAAAAACCCCAGGCTGGGCTTGGTGACTCAGCCTGTAATCCTAGCACTTTGGGAGGCCAAGTCGAGTGGATTGCCTGAGTCTGCGGGTTTGAGACCCACCCGGACAATTTGGCAAGGCCTTGTCTCTACAATAAATAAAAAATTAGCTGGGTGTGGTAGTGCGCGCCTGCAGTTCCAGCTACTTGGAAGGCTGAGGCGGAAGGATCGCTGGAGCCCAGCAGGTTGAGGCTGCGGTGACCGGGAGTAGCCACTGCACTCCAGCCTGGGCAACGGAGTGAGACTCCAACTAAAAAAAAAAAAAAAAACGCCCAAAACAATAAATCCTCCCCCAAAACAAAAAACAAAACAAACAAAACAGAACACCTCCCCAAGAATCTGACTTCTAGGAGAGTGCTGTGTGAAGCAGTTAGGACTGTCTAGCACATGGTAGACTCCATCTGTGGGAGTGTTTTAATAAACAAAACCAGGAATAAACCCGGGAGCCTTGAACCCTTTCTTTCCCGCCCTTATTCCTGGGCATATAGTTCGATTTCTCACGACACCGGAGGGAAAGCAGAGCCTAGAGCCTAGAGCAAACCCATTTTGCATATAAGGAAACTGAGGCTCGGAGCCCCTGGTCACATGGCCAGCAAGTGCTGGGGCCGAGGATGACCAGGCTGGGTGCCCAGGGGAGAACTTGATGTATGACACTCACCGGAGACTGCTCTAGTCAAAGATGGGGGCGGAGCAGTGGTCAGTGCAGTGGGCTAGGAACAGGAAGGCATGGGTTTCCATTCTGCTGTGTGACCACGGGAAAGTGACTTAGCTCCTCTGAGCTGGTTTCCTATTTTTTTTTTTTTTTTTGAGTTGGAATCTCACTCTGTCGCCCAGACTGGAGTGCAGTGGCCGCTCCCGGCCTTCCAAGTAGCCGGAATTACGCTGATCTTTTTGCTTTATTGTAGAGATGAAGTCTCGCTGCCCACGTGGGTCTCAAACCTGCGGGCTCAGGCATTCCACTCACCTCAGCCTCCCAAAGGTGCAGGATTACAGGCTGAGCCACCGAGCCCGGCTTGTTTTTGTTTTTAATTTTAAAGACGTGAGCCCAGGGGTTCGAGGTCAGCACGGGCACCTTGGCGAGACCCCATCTCTACAATAAAGCAAAAAGAGGTTGGGCGTGGTAGCTCAAGTCTGTAATCCCAGCACTTAGGGAGGCTGAGGCGAGAGAATTGCCTGAGCCCAGGGATTCGAGACCAGCCTGGGCAACTTGGCGAGAACTTGTTCTACAATAAATCAAAAAATCAGCAGGACTTGGTAGCACAAGCCTGTAGTTCCAGCTACTTGGAAGGCTGAGGCAAAGGATCGCCTGAGCCCAGAGGGTTGTGGCTGCGGTGGCCATGAGCCCGCCACTGCACTTTAGCCTGGGCGACAGAGACTCCAACTAAAAAAAACAAAACAAGATGTGGGGTACAATTCAAGAATAGGTATATAAGTGGTCATCGTACAGGTAAAGTTTGGGCCTCTCTTTGGTCCCCACTTTGCCTGGTTTGAGATCAGACAATTTTACTGATGTTGTGACCACCCCCCGGCAGTATCCCGCTACTGCCAATCCCTTTCTTATAGTATTATGGTAAATGCTCAGGGTCCGCTTATGAGTGAGAACCTGTGGTACTTTGTTCTTTGTTTCTGTGATGGATCACCGAGTATGATAGACTCTAAATCCATCCAAGTCGCTGTGAAGTCCATATGTGTGTCCTTCTTTATGGGAGCAGTGGCTTTTAACGAGGTGTGTGGTTTTGTCCCCTAGGGGAAATTTAGCAATTTCTAGAGACATTTCTGGTTGCCACAACATGAGGAGGGAATGCTACTGGCATCAAGTGTGTGGACACCAAGAAAGCTGCTCCTCTCTCTGCAGCGCTAGGACGACCCCACAGCCAAGCATTATCCAGTCTTAAATGTCAAGAATGCCAGTGTAATGAATGTAGTATTTAGTTAAGCAACACATACTCTCATTACTATTACTATTACTGTTATTATTATTATTATCGCATCAATATGATTCTATTATTAATCAAAGTATGTATCCTGGCGAGTGATACGGTTTTTTTTTTGTTGTTGTTTTTGGTTTTCTTTTTTGAGGTGGAGTCTCACTCTGTCACCTAGCCTGGAGTGCAGTGGCACATTCACAGCCACCCTAGTGTCGACCTGCTGGGCTCCGGTGATCCTTCCACCTCAATCTTCCAAGGAGCCAGAGCTATAGACATGTACTACGACACTTGGCTAATTTTTTATTTATTGTAGAGATGAGGTCTCGCCAAGCTGCCTGGGCTGGTCTTGAACCCACAGGCTCAGGCAATCCATTCACCTAGGCCTCCCAAAGTGCTGGGATTACAGGCTAAGCCGTCGAGCCTGGCTAAATGATCGTTTTATGAGTATATGGGGTGACCTGTTTTTTTTCGATTACATCCCTCTGCTAAATGTTTATAGGAATTACTTGATTTGTCTTTATTTATTTACTTATTTGAGTTGGAGCCTCACACTGTCACTCAGGCTGGAGTGCAGTGGCATGCTCATGGCCACCCCAGCATTGACCTGATACAGAGACCAGCTAAAATCTGTCCCTATTGTCCCAGCCTCCAGAAGAGGGCATGACAAGAACGCAAGTGCTCCTGTATATTCCAGAACAATATTTCTGAGAGCTAATAAAAGGCACACTTTCCCTTGTCTCCTATGCACTCCTAGTAAGTAGCTTCAAGGGATCTTTGATTTCACTGTAGTCTGCGCCCAATCAGCTGAAAGATGCAATTCTCCATTTACTCCGTTATTCTGAGGGGTTATGAGTTTGAATAATATAGGATCAATGTAATTGCAAGTCTTGTGATTTGTATGACTTTTGTATCAATGTAATCATAAGATTTGTGATTTGCATAACTTTTGTGTGATGCATAGTGTTTTAGGCCTTGTAAACTCCCTTTACTCTATGGCAAGCTTGATTACCGCTTCTGCCAGGCCTTATTGATAAAATCTATGAGACTCCTCTGATACCTGACACCAGGCAGTCTGGACTGAAAAATATCACCGTCAATAAATGCAGCTGAAACTCAAGTTCTGTGCAATGCTCTGTTGGTCACATGGCTAATGTATAGGTACTAGCAACTCTGGACTTATAAAAGTGAACTGTAAAAGCCTAGAGGGTAAGCAGAACCATTTTAGAAAGACCTTGAATCTGGCTCTGCTCCCTGGATTCGAACTCAGAAATAAACTTCTTTCTACCAGTTCCCTGCCCCTTGAATCTGGCTCTGCTCCCTGGATTCGAACTCGGAAATAAACTTCTTTCTACCAGTTCCCTGCCCCTTGAATCTGGCTCTGCTCCCTGGATTCGAACTCGGAAATAAACTTCTTTCTACCAGTTCCCTGCCCCTTGAATCTGGCTCTGCTCCCTGGATTCGAACTCGGAAATAAACTTCTTTCTACCAGTTCCCTGCCCCTTGAATCTGGCTCTGCTCCCTGGATTCGAACTCGGAAATAAACTTCTTTCTACCTGCCCCTTTAATTTATTCATTATGAAGAGGAGCAGCCAAGCATTACTCAGACCATAACAGACCTGCTGGGCTCTGGTGATCCTTTCGCTTCAGCCAGGCCTGGTAGCCGGAACCACAGGTGCGTGCCACCAGGCCCGACTAATTTTTGATTTATTGTAGAGACGAGGTCTCGCCAAGTTGCCTGGGCTGGTCTTGAACCCACGGGCTCAGGCAATCTACTTGCCTCGGCCTCCCAAAGTGCTGGGATGACAGACTGAGCCACTGAGCCCGGCCTGATTTGTCTTTAAATGTCATGAAATTTGCAGGGTTTTTTTTGAGTTGGAGACTCACTCTGTTACCCAGGATAGAATGGAGTACAGTGGCACAGTCATGGCCACTGCAGCTCTGACCGGCTGAGCTCAGGCAATCCTTCTGCTTCAGCCTTCCAAGTAGCTGGAACTACTGGTGTGTGCCACCACACCCAGCTAAATTTATTTATTTTATTTTATTATTTTATATGAAGATTTTGCCATGTTGCCCAGGCTGGTCTTGAACCCCTGGGGACAATCCTCGACTCCACCTCCAAAAGTGCTGGGATTACAGGCATGAGCCACTGTGCTCAGGAAAATGTACAGTTTAAAAAGTAGATTCACATGCCCAGGTTGTCCTCAAAGGTACCTACAATAGAATCCAAGATCGGTTTTCAAGTGTAAGGTAATTAAAATTAAAGTAATAAATAAATATTCCAAGCTCATCACTTCCTAATTATGTTACATCATTTTGCCTTTTTTTCCCCCAGAGACAGAGTTTCACTCTGTTACAGGGGTCGAAGTGCCGTGGCATGATCACAGCTTACTGCAGCCTCAAACTCCTGGGCTCAAGAGATCCTCCTGCCTCAGCGTCCCGAGTAGTTGTGATGACAGGCACCTGCCTTCCAAAAACAAGTCACAAATATCTAATACAGCACTGTCCAAGAGAAATATAAATGTGAGCCATTTGTGTCATTTAAAATTTTCAGGGAGCCACACTCTAAGATGTAAAAGAAAAAGGTAGAATTAATGTTAACAACGCATTTTACTTCCCTCAAAAACTATCATCTCAGGCTGGGCATGGTGGCCCATGCCTGTAATCCCAACATTTTGAGAGGCTAAGGCAGAAGGACCATTTGAGCCCAGGAGTTGGAGACTAGTCTGGGCAACACAGCAAGACCTCATCTCTACAAATAAGAAAAAAAAAAAAAAAAAAAATTAGCCAGGCACGGTGGCGCGTGCTTGCAGTCCCATCTTCTCCAGAGGCTCAGGACAGAGGATTGCTTGAGGCTAGGAGTTTGAGGTTGTAGTGAGCCATGATTGCTACCACTGCACTCTAGCCTGGGTGGCAGAGCAAGACCTCTCTTCAAAAAAAAATAGGAACCGGGCTCGGTGGCTCAGCCTGTAATCCTGCGCCTTGGGAGGCTGAGGTGAGTGGATTGCCTGAGCCCGCGGGTTCGAGACCCGCCTGGGCAGGCGAGACCTCATCTCTACTATAAATCAAAAAATTAGCCGGGTGTGGTAGCGCGTCTGTAGTTCCAGCTACTTGGAAGGCTGAGGCAGAAGGATCGCCGGAGCCCAGCGGGTCGAGGCTGTGGTGGCCGGGAGCGGCCACTGCACTCCAGTCTGGGCGACAGAGTGAGACTCCAACTCGGAAAAAAAAAATGGGGAGGGACCTATAAATTTTATTGCTAACGAGCTTATCCCCAAGACACAGGGACTGTATCTGAAGGAATCTGGGCTCTATCCTAAAGGAAAATCCCTCTTTCCAGTCTTTCCACCTGGTTTAAGTGTTCCCTGGAGAATCTTCCTTAGAGTCTTGTTGAAATCTGACACTCTCCTGATAATGCAGACATTCCTGAGCTCCTGGGGCTGCAGCGGCCCTTTCCCTGACCCCAAGGCACTGAGAGAGAAAGTGCCCATGTACGCATTGTGTCCTAGGCTCGCTGGGTGCTGTGGACACAGCAATGAGCAAGACTGATAGTTGAGTTCTTTCCTGGAAGACTTCCAGACCAGCAGGGGATATCTGACATTCCACAAATCCTGCAATAACTCCTAAGAGACACCTGGGCCCTGTTTTCTGCCGCTGCAGGAAGTGGCAGGTCTGGGAAGCAGGATTCTTAAAGCTCAGGACTGCCTGAGAGGCTGGGAAGGCAGGAGGAAGAGGGGAGGAGTGGAAGGAATTTCACCTCCCCAGGGGGTTGACTGGGGTGAGGGGAGTTCCAGGCCTCCCTGGATCAGTTTTGCTTTCTTTTTTTCCCCCAATAGCTTTTAGGGGGTTACCGGGATGCACTGTACAGTGACGAAGAAGTCTGGACTATAAGTGCGCCCACCTCTCCGACCTGTGCACATTGTACCCGAGAGGTGTTTTTCGCCCCTCCCCCTCCTCTCCCCTCCCCCTTCTGAAGATCATCCTAAGTGAACTAATTCAGGAACAGAAAACACCACATGTTCTCAAGTATAAGTGGGAGTTAAATGGAAGGATCTACAAAGACACAGAGAATGGTATTTTTTTTTTCCATCAAAGAACAACCATCAGAGGGCATCAATCAGAGAGTGAGAATGGTATTGTTAAGGTCTGTGTAACGCTCGGCTGCTCTCCCTTGATAACCAATAAATCAAAGGGGCAGGAAACTGGTAGGAAGAAGTTTATTTCTGAATTCAAATCCAGGGAGCAGAGTGAACTTTTGGCCTCTTTAAAATGGTTCTGCTCACCCTCCAGGCTTTTACATTTCACTTTTATAAGTCCAGAGTTGTTAGCACCTATACATTAGCCATGCGACCAGCAGAGCATTGTATAGAACTTGAGTTTCAGCCGCATTTATCAATAGTGTCATTTTCCAGTCTATACTTTCTGGTGCCAGGTACCAGAGGCATCTCATAGCTTTAACCAGTAGGGCCCAGCAGAAGCATTCATCAAGCTTGCCTTCCGGTAAAGGGAGTTTACAAGACCCAGGACATCATGCATTACGCAAAAGTTATACGAATCATAAAATTTATGATTACATTGATACAAAAGTTATACAAACCATCAGACTTACGATTACTTTGATGCTATATTATTCAAACCTATGACTACTAAGAAAAGGGAATAAATGGGGATTGACATCTTTCAGTATACTGGGCACAGTCTGCAGGGATGTCATGGGTCCCCTGAAGCAACTTACTGGGAGTGCATGGGAGATAGGGACTGTCAGGAATGCATCTCAGTTGATTGGGCATAGTCTGTCTGCATAGGCGATAAAGGGAAATGCACCTTTTATTAGCTCTCAGGAGTATTGTTCAGGAATGTACAGGGGCACTTGAGCCCAGGCCATGCCCTAGGGGCTGTGACAATATGTGTCTCTATCACTTTGAGCGTTGCAGGGTGGAGAGTAGCCCTCTTGGTCTCCACCTGCTTGATGCCAGTAACATTTCCTCCTCATGTTGTTGTGGCAGAGAGGGGCTGAAAACAGTTAAAATCATTCCTTTTAAAAATCAACTGGCACGCTCCAGACCTGCTAGACATGGGGCTTGAGAAAACCAAATAGCCAAAGCTTGCTTTCCTAGAAATGCAAGATAGTAATCCATTCACAACCTTACCCCCCACAGCCTCTCTTTGTGAAGTTGTCGGTTTGCAACCCCTGCCTGTCATGTATACCCTGGAGACAATTTGTTCTTTGAAAATCTGGTTTTAAGCCTGCTCGGTGGCTCAGCCTGTAATCCCAGCACTTTGGGGGGCCGAGGTGAGTGGATTGCCTGGGCCCGCGGGTTCGAGACCCGTCCGGGCAACTTGGCAAGACCTCATCTCTACAATAAATCAAAAAAATTGAGCCACCAAACCCGACCCAGACATTTTATTTTACTTTCTATTTTATTTATTTTATTATTTTTGAGTTGGGGGTTTCGTTCTGTTGCCCAGGCTGGAGTGCACTGACATGCTCACAGCCACCCCAGCGTTGACCTGCTGGGCTCAGGTGATCCTTCTTCCTCAACTTTGCAAGTAGCCAGAACCACAGGCTTGCACTACCACGCCCAGCTAATATATATATATTTATATTTTGAGTTGGAGTCTCATTCTGTCGCCCAGACTGGAGTGCAGTGGCCGCTCCCGGCCATCGCAGCCTCGACCTGCTGGGCTCCGGCAATCCTTCCATCTCAGCCTTTCAAATAGCTGGAACTACAGGCGCGCGCTACCACACCCGGCTAGTTTTTGATTTATTGTGGAGATGAGGTCTTGCCAAGTTGTCCGGGCAGGTCTCGAACCCGCAGGCTCAGGCAATCCACTCACCTCGGCCTCCCAAAGCACGGGATTACAGGCTGAGCCACCGAGCCCGTCCCAGCTAATTTTTTAATTTACTGTAGAGATGAGGTCTCACCAAGTTGCCCGGGCTGGTCTCAAATCCGCGGGCTCAGCCAATCCACTCGCCTCAGCCTCCCAAAGTGCTGGAAGCCCGGCCTCCGAGCCCAGCCTAAGTTACTTTTAAATAAACTATATTTTCCAATCTAACTTCTGTGCAATTCTTTGCATCTTTCATGCGGCATCAGATCGTACACCAGACACTCACATCCCAAGTGGGCCTGGCTTAACATTCTGGAAAATTTAGAACACTTAAAGCCACTTGTCAACTCTTTGCCAACTTAGGCTGTGGGCTTGTAGCTACTGGGTGGTGAAAGGTACTGAAAGAACTGAGGCCAGGTGGAGTAAGGAACCAACATTAAGCAAAATGTCTGTGCCAGGCACCGGATGCTCTCTGTAAATACTGTCCAAAGAAATTGAGGGACCTGAGACATTCTAGCTATGTGATTCTGCTGCCACTCTGTGTCTCCACTGGGAACTGCACCAATCCAGAGTCTAGGCTTTTATTTTTATTTTTGGCTGGGCATGGTGGCACGCACTCACAGTCCTGGGTACTTGGGATACCAAAGTGGTAGATCACTTGAGGCCAGGAGGTCAAGTCCAGCTTGGGAAATATAGCAAGACTCCCGTCTCTTAAAAAATAATAAATAGCCCGTTGCAATGACTCACGCCTCTAATCAAGCACTCCTGCTTGAGGCTAGGAGTTTGAGACCAGCCAGGGTAACATAGGGGAGACCCTGTCTCGAGAAATAATAATAAACAAAAATAAATAACAATTTTTTTTTGAGTTGGAGTCTTACTCTGTCACCCAAGCTGGAGTGTAGTGGTACCTTCATGGACACCATAGCTTTGACCTGCTGGGCTCAAAGGTGATCCTTCTGCCTCAGCCTTCCAAGTAGCTGAACTATAGGCATGTGCCACCCGCCCAGCTAATTTTTGGATTTATTGTAGAGATGAGATCTCGCCAAGTTACCCAGGCTGGTCTCAAACCCTTGGGCTCAGGCAATCCTCTCACCTTGGCCTCCCAAAGTTCTGGGATTATAGGTATGAGGCACTGTACCTGGCTGGTATGCTAGTCTTTTTTTTTTAGTTGGAGTCTCACTCTGTTGCACAGGCTGGAGTGCAGAGGCATGCTCATGGCCACCCCAGCGTTGGCCTGCTGGGCCCTGGTGATCCTTCTGCCTCAGCCATCCAAGTAGTCGGAGTTACAGATGTGTGCTACTATGTCCAACTAATTTTTTTTTTCTTTTTTTGAGTTGCAGTCTCACTCTGTCACCCAGACTGGAGTACAGTGGCCGCTCCTGGCCACCACAGCCT
>NW_007097800.1:9455-19605 GCF_000164805.1 Carlito syrichta | reverse complement strand
AGGTCTCGCCAAGTTGCCCAGGCAGGTCTCGAACCCGCGGGCTCAGGAAATCCACTCACCATAGCCTCCCAAAGTGCGGGATTACAGGTTGAGCCACCGAGCCCGGCTTAATTTTTTAAATTTACTGTAGAGATGAGGTCTCTCCAAGTTGCCGGGGCTGGTTTCGAACCTGTGGGCTCAGGCAATCCACTCACCTCAGCCTCCCAAAGTGCTGGGATTTTAGGCTGAGCCACCGAACCTGGCTGGTATGTTAATTAAAAATTTTTTTTTTTTTTCAGAGATGAGGTCTCGCTAGGTTGCCCAGGTTGGTCTTGAACTCCTGGGCTGAAGCAATCCTCTCATCTCACCTCACAAAGTTCTGGGATTACAGGTGTGAGCCATCACGCCTAGCTACTTCTGATATTAGATTATAAGGAGGAACTACCATTTGGTTTGTGATCTCCTCTTCCTCCTCCTCTTCCTTCCGTCCCTCTCTCCTTTCCCCTTCCCCTTCCTTCCTCCCTTCTTTCCTCTCTCCTCTTCCACTTTCTGTCCTATGGAAAGGCCTGTAATCCCAGCACTTTGGGAGACCGAGGTGAGTGGATTGCCTGAGCCCGCGGGTTCGAGACCCGCCTGGGAAACTTGGCGAGACCTCATCTCCACTATAAATAAAAAACTAGCCGGGCGTGGTAGCATGCACCTGTAGTTCCAGCTACTTGGAAGGCTGAGGCGGAAGGATCGCCAGAACCCAGCAGGTCGAGACTGCAGTGGCCGGGAGCGGCCACTGCACTCCAGTCTGGGTGACAGAGTGAGACTCCAACTCAAAAAAAAAATAAAAAAAGGAAAGGCCTATATGGCCAAGAACTGCTGCCTTGGATCATCAAAAAACTGAGATCTACTCAGAGTGAGGCTGGAAACAGAGCCTCCAGCTCTGGTCAAGGCTTGGGATGACCATAGCCCTGGTGGCACGTCGACCTTAGGACTGTGCCAAGAGCACCCAGCTAAGTCACTCCCAGTTTCCTGACCTGCAGAAACTATGAGATGGTAATGGTTGTTGGTTGTTTGAAGCTCAGATATATGTGGTAAGCTTATAACGCTTGCAGAATTTTGTTACAAGTTTGAGAAGGGAACTAATCTAAAGGTTAAAAAAAAAAAAGACAGGGGTCGGGGGGAGGACAACTCTTGAAAACGTTTTTATTTATTTATTTTTATTTTTTGAGTTGGGGTCTCACTCAGTCACCTAGGCTGGAGGGCAGCGGCAAGATCACGGCTCGCCTCTGCCTCGACCTCTTGGGCTGAGGCGATCCTCCCATTTCAGCCTCCTGAGTAGCTGGGACTACTACAGGCACATGCCATCACACCTGGCTGATATTTTTGATTTTTTGTAAAAATGAGGTCTTGCTATATTGCCCAGACTAGTCTTGAACTCCTGGGCTCAAGCAATTCTCTCACCTCGGCCTCCCAAAACTGCTAGGATTACAGGCATGAGCCACTGTGTCCAGCCAAGAAGAGACTTGTTTTTTTTTTTGAGTTGGAGTCTCACTCTGTCGCCCAGACTGGAGTGCAGTGGCCGCTCCCGGCCACGGCAGCCTCGACCTGCTAGGCTCTGGCGATCCTTCCGCCTCAGCCTTCCAAGTACCTGGAACTATAGGCGCGCGCTACCACGCCCAGCTGATTTTTTGATTTATTGTATAGATGAGGTCTCCCTGCCCAGGCGGGTCTCGAACCCGTGGGCTCAGGCAATCCACTCACCTCAGCCTCCCAAAGGCGCGGGATTACAGGCTGAGCCACCGAGCCCGGCTCTGAAAACACATTTCAATGCCAACTTGCTCCCAACTTTGCATGAGTAGGTCACAGTGTCCCCACCTCCTTCCCAGGAATAATTCTGTCTTGACCTTAGTGCAGGAGTCATTTTAGCAGAGAGTTCCTCAGTAACCTCCAGACTAAAGCACTCCCTCATCTGTCTCTACCACCTCCCCCTCCTCTACCATTATGCCTTTGAAGTTCTCCTCACTGTTGTAATTATTTGGTTCATTTACTTGTTGACTGTTATTTCCTCATTGGACTGGGAAGGGTTGTATTGTATTGTTAAATTATTTTTGAAAGTTAGCATCTGTAAAACTAACTTTTTTTGTAAGCACATACAGTTCTTATAATTTTATCCCCTGTAGACATTTATGGAATATGGGCAAAAACACTTAAAAATTTTTGGCCATAGCCAGGTGCAGTGGCTCACGTCTATAATTCCAGCACCTTGGGAGGCTGAGATGGGAAGATTGACTGAGCCCAAGAGTTTGATATCAGCTGGGAAACATAATGAGACCTTGTCTCTGCAAAAAATAAAATTAGCCAGGTATGTACCCGTGGTCCTAGCTAAGGTGGGAGTATAGCTTGAGCCCAAGAGTTTGATATCAGCTGGGCAACATAGTGAGCCTCGTCTCTGCAAAAAAATAAAATTAGCCAGGTATGTATCTGTGGTCCTAGCTAAGGTGGGAGGATCGCTTGAGCCCAGGAGTTTGAGATCAGCCTGAGCAATGTAGCGAGACCCCGTCTCTACAAAAATAAAAATAAAAACATTAATTGGGCATGGTGGTATGCTCCTGTAGTCCCAGCTACTCAGAAGGCTGAGGCGGGATTGCTTGAGCTCAGGAGTTCAAAGCTGCAGCGAGCTATGATCACACCACTGCACTCCAGCCTGGGCGACAGAATGAGACCCCCATCTCGGAAAACAAACTCGAGCACAAACAAGCAAAACGACCTCTTCAAAGTTGTTCCTCTCCAATGAGGATGTGAAATGGTTCCATCATTCCCCAAACCCCCCTGTGCTGCTCCCCTGTCGTCACAGGGAAGGAGTTTTTGTCTCTTTTGCTTACCACATACCCCAAGTGTCTAGCATAATAACTGGCATTGAGTAGGAACTCGGTACATATTTGTTGAAGAAAGGAAGAAAACATGTCAATGCCAACGAATAATGAAGCTTGTATTGCAAGGGTTGCCACAACATGTCTCTGCTGGAGCGGTGGCCTTTATTTCACACACAGCAAGGTAGAGATCCTTTTGTTTGACTGACAGAATCTTTTTTTTTTCCTGATCGGAGTCTCCCTCCGTCGCCCAGACCTGAGTGCAGTGTCGCACTCACGGCACCCCAGTGCGACCTGCTAGGCTCCAGCGATCCTTTTGCCTCAGCCTTCCAAGTAGCCGGAACTACAGGTATGTGCTACCACGCCTGGTTCATTTGCTGATTTATTGTAGAGACGAGGTCTTACCAAGTTGCCCGGGCTGGTCTTGAACCCCTGGGCTCAGGTAATCCTCTCTCCATGGCCTCCCAAAGTTCTAGGATTTTAGGCTGAGCTACCGAACCTGGATTACAGGCTTGAGCCACGGTGCTCAGCTGTAGTTTAACCTTTTTTTTTTTTTTGAGTTGGAGTCTCACTCTGTGGCCCAGACTGGAGTGCAGTGGCAAGCTCCCGGCCACCGCAGCCTTGACCTGCTGGGCTCCGGCGATCCTTCTGCCTCAACCTTCCAAGTAGCTGGAACTACAGGCGCGCGCTACCACGCCCAGCTAATTTTTGATTTATTGTAGCAATGAGGTCTCGCCAAGTTGCCCAGGCGGGTCTCGAACCCGCGGGCTTAGGCAATCCACTCGCCTCAGCCTCCCCAAGCGAGGGATTACAGGCTGAGCCACCGAGCCTGGCTTACTATTATTTTTTAATTTAATTTTTTGAGCGAGAACGTCTTGCTATGTTGCCCAGGCTGAAGTTCTGTGGCTATTCACAGGTGTGATTATAGCACACTGCAGCCTCGAATTCCTGGGCTCAAGTGATCCTTCCACTTTCCAGTACTCTTTTTTTTTTTTTTTTTGAGTCGGAGTCTCACTCTGTTGCCCAGGCTGGAGGACAGTGGCACACTCACGGCAACTGTGGCCTCAACCTGCGATCCTTCCACCTCAGCCCTCCAAGTAGCTGGAACTACAGGTGTGGGCTACCATGCCTGGCTAATTTTTTGATTTATTGTAGAGACGAAGTCTCGCCAAGTTGCCTGGGCTGGTCTCAAACCCATGGGCTCAGGCAATCCACTCGCCTTGGCTTCCCAAAATGCTGGATGACAGGCTGAGCTACTGAACCTGGCTGAGAAAGTAGGATTTATTAAGAAAACAGAAAAGCTGCCACAGCAGGAGGGACCCTGAAAGAGGTTGCCCCTATTTTCTTACATATAGAAATCGACAGTAGGGCCAAGTCAAGAGGTCTGTTTCATCACCTGAGAAATTCAAATTGAATCCTCTTGGAAGAAAAATAACAAAAACAAATGGATGTATGATTATTCAAAGCCACGCTGCTTAAGATAATGTCAGCTTCTTAGCACCATTTGAAAATTTCTGGCTTTTTGAAAGTCACCGCTCATTCTATTTTAGTTGTAAATCTCCAAATGAGTACGAGGATTAGTCCATGATAAACATAAATGTAATTTATTGCCTTTATAGGGACTTTAGATTGATGACCTGAGAATTCAAAGAAACACAATAAGGTCGGGCGTGGTGGCTCACACCTGGAATCCCAGCACTTTAAGAGGTGGAGGCCAAAGGACTGTGTGAGCCTGGGCGTTCAAGAACAGCCTGGGTGACTTGATGAGACTTAACGTTATAATTAAAAAAAAATTAACCGGGTGTGGTGGTGCATGCCTGTAGTTCCAGCTGCTTGGAAGGCCGAGGCAGAAGGATCGCCTGAGCCCAGCTGGTCGAGCCTGTGGTAGCTGTGATTGTGCCGTTGCATTCCAGCCGGCTGACAGAATGAGACTTGACTCAAAAACAAACAAACAAACAAACAAACAAACAAAAACAATGAAGAGCACAAATTGGCAATGAGTAGATGTCATGGCTGTCAAAACAGGGTTATTCCTTATATGCATTCCACAGGCATTTATGATAATTGAGACATGCCTCCATTTGCTTCTGGTTTAGAGACTTCTGACTCAATTGATGGGTATCTTCTCTTTGTCTAAAAAGATGTCTGCCAGTCAGATGGCAATTTGAATCTCTTTCTCCTCTTCCTCCTTGGGCCAACCATAGGCCAACACAGAGGGCACAAGAGTGGTGGGCTTTGCAATTTGTTCACCCTTTCTAACTTTCCCTGGAAGTGAAGTTAACTGCCTGGTTCTTAGGAGAAAGATCAAACTCTTAGGTTGGTTCTAAAACCCTTCTTGACCAAGTTCTTCACTTTCACCGGATTTTTTAATTTCTCAAATACATTCTTCTCTCTCTCTTCTCTTAATTTTCTTATGCTGTTTTCTTTGTCTAAGATGCTCTTTCTCTTTGCTTTCACATGGGCAATACCATGTTATGCTTTGGGTTTTGGGATCCCCTCTCCCAGGAAGCCTACCCTCATCCTCCTCTGCAGACTCCCCTGGGTGTCTCTGCCGCATCTTGTCTGTTCTTCATGGCTCATATTTTATTCGACTGCAATTTTGTGTCCAATATCTTCTCTCACCATCAACTATAAACTCCAAAATATAGGATTCTGTCTTTCCTACTTACCATTCTATGGCCAACATCTAACATCAAGCCTAGAATACCTACTCAGTAAATATGTAGTGAGTACTAAATGGATTCCAAACCAGGGAAAATCCAGTTTGGCAGGATTCGACTCCGCTTTCCAAAAAGACAGCATGAGACACACTCAGAAGGAATCTTCCTGGTGCTAGTATTTGGGGAGACAGTTACAAGGCTGCTTTGAGATTTCCCTGTCAACTTCTGCAAACTTCAGTGATTACTCTTCCAACTCATGCAATTCCAGATGTCAGTCCAAGACACGAGACGCTTAGATTCTGTTCCCTGGAAGTTTCCCCAGTGTCCCAGCGGTCAGGAAAATGAGGTGATCTTTCTGTTGACGAGCTTCCTGAGCGCCCCCTCCAGGTCTCTATTCCTCAGGCTATAGATGAAAGGGTTCAGCATGGGGGTGACCGCTGTATACATCACGGCAGAAGCTTTCTCCTTCATGGCCGTGTGAATGGAGGAGGGACACAGGTAGACCCCAATGGTGGTCCCATAGAAGAGGGCTACCACGGACAGGTGGGAGCCGCAGGTTGAAAAGGCTTTCTTCCTGCCGCCTGCGGAGGAGACCTTCACGACAGCCATAATGATGTGTGCGTAGGAAGCCAGGATGCAGATGCAGGGCATGGCTATCACCATCCCCGCCACCATGAGCACGAAGATCCTATTCGCAGATGTGTCAGTGCAAGAAAGTCGGAGGAGGGGCGTGAGGTCGCAGAAATAGTGAGGCAGCTCGTTGCTGCCACAGAAAACCAAGCGAGTCATCAGGAGGATGTGGGTGAGGGAGATGAAACAGGAACACACCCACAGACCACCGGCCAGCAGGCCACAGAGGCGTGGGCTCATGATGGTGGCATAATGCAACGGGTGACAGATGGCCACAAACCTGTCGTAAGCCATCACCGCGATTAAGACGCTGTCCATGATGCCGAAGAAGTGGAAAAAGTACATCTGGACCAGGCAGCAAGGATAAGAGATGGATTTGGTTCTGGTTTGAATGTTTACCAGCATCTTGGGGACGGTGTTGGTAGCCAGGCAGAAATCCACCAAGGAGAGGTTGGCCAAGAAGAAGTACATAGGGGTATGGAGGTGGGAGTCTGCACCGATGGCCAGGATGATCAACATGTTCCCCACGACCGTGATCATATACATGCAGAGGAACAGAGAAAAGAGAAGCGTCTCCTGCTCTGGCCTTTCGGAGAGACCCAAGAGGATGAACTCAGATGTGCTGGTTTGGTTCCTTGGCTCCATGAGCAGGGTTCCTCTGGGAGTATTGAGAGGGGAAGTCGCAGGATCGCTGGGGAGATGATTTTAGAAGATTAAACGAGAGCACACTCTAGTTCTCACTTGAGCTAACTGGGGCACCAGCTTATATATGCAGGGGGACCCAAAAACCCCAGAATTAATTTTGGAGGGTGGGCCCCATGTAATTGAGATTCTTTCAACATGTTTGCCCATTTCATGATGGGTGACTTATGAGTGCACCTGCCCACACCTCACTGAGTGTTCAGGAGTTCTGGACCCGAAAGGGCATAACTCCCATGCCCCACCCTCCCTATTCACCCAATCTTGCCCCAAGCGATTTTTGTTGTTGTTGTTGTTTCCCCAGATGAAAAAAGTCCTCAAAGGGAAACGTATTGCCAATGTGGAAGAGATGAAACAAAAAATGGCACTAAAGGGTATCAAAATGGAAGAGTTCAAAAACTGTTTTGAGGAGTAAACAAAGCATCTTTTTTAAAAATTTTAATTTTTGATTCAGGGTCTTACTCTGTTGCCCAGGCTGGAGTGCAGGGGTACGCACACGGCCACTGCAGCCTCGAACTGCTGACTCAGGCGGTCATTCCACTTCAGCCTTCCAAGTAGCTGGAACTACAGTTGTGTGCCACCATGCCGGGCTCATTTTTTATTTTTATTTTTATTTTTTATTTTATTTTTTTTTGAGTTGGAGTCTCACTCTGTCACCCAGACTGGAGTGCAGTGGCCGCTCCCGGTCACCGCAGCCTCGACCTGCTGGGTTCCGGCGATCCTTCCGCCTCAGCCTTCCGAGTAGCTGGAACTACAGGTGCGCGCTACCACGCCCGGCTAATTTTTGATTTTATTGTAGAGATGAGGTCTCGCTGCCCAGGCGGGTCTCGATCCCGTGGGCTCAGGCAATCCACTCACCTCAGCCAAATATTTATCTTCAATTTTAATTTTTTTTTTGAGTTGGAGTCTCACTCCGTTGCCCAGTGTTGACCCGTTGGGCTCCGGCAATCCTCCCACCTCAGCCTTCCAAATAGCTGAAACTACAGGCATGAGCTACCATGCCCGGCTAATTTTTGATTTATTGTAGAGATGAGATCTCGCCAAGTTGCTTGGGCTGGTCTTGAACCCTCAGGCTCAGGCAATCCACTTGCCTCAGCCTCCCAAAGTGAGCCACCAGGTATGGTCAATTTTAATTTTTAAAAAATATTTTATTGTTGATATGTGGGCTACAGGTCAGGGTTAACTACACAAGCAGGCTGCATGCAGGTGAAGTTTGGACTTTCAACTAGCCCTCACTTTCCCTGGTTTTGGATGCTACTTGATGCTACATGCTATTTTGTATTTTTTCGATTCAAGGGGTTTATGTGCAGGTATGTTCCATAGGTATGTCACTACTCATCAGATAAATGCAAATAAAAACCACAGTAAGATGCCATCTTACACCAGTCAGAATGGATATTATTAAAAAGCTGGACATTGTACTTTTATATTCATTTCCACTCGCCTCTTCCAGCCATCCTAAATCAAACCTTTTGTTACTTTTTTTTTGAGTGGGAGTCTCACTCTGTTGCTCAGGCTAGAGTGCAGTGGCACCATCATGGCTCACCACAACCTCAACCTCCTGGGCTCAGGCAATTCTTCCACCTCAGCCTCCTGAGTCACTAGGACTACAGGTATGCACCACCGTGCCCAGCTAATTTATTTTTATGTTTTGTAGGCATACGGTCTTGTTATGTTGCCCAGGCTTGTCTTGAACTCCTGGGCTTCAGTGATCCTCCCACCTCCGCCTCCCAAAGTGCTGAGATTATAGGCTCGGGCTACTGCACCCAGCTTTGTTACTTCTGAGTTGTAAAGTCCATTCATTTCTAACTAACTCTTACTGCATTCATTTTCTCCCTTTCAAACCATCCTAAAACACTAGATTAATCCTCCTGGACTACAGCTGTGACCATATCACATTTTGTCACTTATTCATTTATTTACTCACTTGCTCCATTAGCAATGAATGATTACTGTTATATACAGTATCAGGATCTGAGCTGAGTGGTGGGAACAAACATATGAAAATACACAGATCCTCTTTTTCAAGACAATTGGAATTTGGAATGACCTGTCTTTACTCATTTATGTGGCCAGCATCTTCTCTGGAATATAGAAGATATAAATATAACTATTCAATACTTGCAAGCATGAAAATGATGTTTCCATAGTGCCAGGCATTTTTTATTTTTTTTTTGAGTTGGAGTCTCACTCCATCATCCAGGCTGGAGTGCAGTGGCATGCTCACAGCCACCCCAGCGTCTACCTGCTGGGCTCTGGCAATCCTTCCGTCTCAGTCTTCCAAGTAGCCGCAACTGCAGGCGCAGGCTACCACACCCGGCTAATTTTTGATTTATCATCTCACCAAGTTGCCTGGGCAGGTCTTGAATCCACGGGCTCAGGCAAATCCACTTGCCTCGGCCTCCCAAAGTGCTGGGATTGCAGACTGAGCCATCGAGCCCAGCCAGTGCCAGGCACTTTTAACAGTTTTCTGTTACTATGCTACTCACCACAACGCAAGGAGGATACTGCTGTTTTATATAAGAAGAAATGGAGGCACAGGGAAATTCATAAAATCAAGTGGGGTTTGAGAGAGTGGGTGGCAGAGTTAACCCAAGCAATCTGAATCTCAAGCACATTCTCTTAACCTGTACATTTCATGAATCGTGAGTGAACTAATGAATTCATGATTCAATGAGAGACATACACTCTCAGAAACATTTTTCAAATTAAGAGGGTAAGATGATCCCAGCACTTTGGGAGGCCAAGGCGGAAGGATCCCTTGAGTGCAGGAGTTTGAGATCAGTCTGGGCAACACAGTGAGACCTTGTCTCCACAAAAAAATTTAAAAATTAGCCAGGTGTAGTGGCATGCGCCTATAGTCCCAGCTACTTGGGAGGCTGACACAGGAGGATTGCTGGAGCCCAGGAATTGGAGGCTGTGGTGAGTCGTGATTACGCCACTGCATTCCAGTCTGGGCAATAGAGCAAGATCTTAACTCAGAGAAACAAAAAACAACAACAACAGCACAAACAGGGAAAATGGCCTTAAAGAAATACTCAGAAGCTGGGCTCAGTGGCTCAGCCTGTAATCTCAGCGTTTTGGGAGGCTGAGGTGAGTGGATAGCCTGAGCCCACAGGTTCGAGACCCGCCTGGGCAACTTGGTGAGACCTCATCTCTACAATAAATCAAAAATGAGCCGGGCGTGGTAACGCGCGCCTGTAGTTCCAGCTACTTGGAAGGCTGAGGTGGAAGGATCGCTGGAGCCCAGCAGGTCGAGGCTGCAGTGACTGGGAGCGGCCATTGCACTCCAGTCTGGATGACAGAGTGAGACTCCAACTC
>NW_007097800.1:6711-9435 GCF_000164805.1 Carlito syrichta | reverse complement strand
AAAAAAAAAAAAAAAAAAAAAAAGAATCACTCAGAGAATAATAAGAGCTCCCAGAAAACATAGCTGAGTTGGGTAGTGATTCTTGAAAAATCTGGTATCTACATAATAGCCTTGAGTTATCTACTGTTGTCTACTGAACAAAGTTCAAATGTTTTCCCTTTATGGAACCTCCAGGTCAAAAATACTTTCTTATTCTGTGTCTTGACCTCACCTTCACGTTAAAACATTTCCTGAATCTTTTCACAAATCTGTACTTAACCTTATCCATGACTACCCTGATCCACATACATCTTAACTGTAGCTATTTGGGGTTTGATGCTCATCCTCCTCGAAAGCCATCTTTTACTGCTATTTGCTAAGGTCATGCTTCTTCACATTCCGTAATAGTTAATAAAATCCTAGCATGTGTCAAATACTGTAACGGGCACTTTACATCAACAATATATCAGATAGAATGAGGCAGCACATACCTGTGACCCTAGCACTTTGGGAGCTAAAGCAGGAGGATTGCTTGAGGCTGGGAGTTCAAGATCAGCCTGGGCAACATAGCGAGACATTGTTTCTACAAAAGATTTAAAAAATTGCCAGGCATAGAGGTACACACCTGTAATCCCAGCTACTTGGGAGGCTGAGGCAGAAGGATCACTTGAGGACAGGATGTCGAGGCTGCAGTGAGCCAGTATCATGTCAGTGCACTGCAGCCTAAGTGACAGAGTGAGAGAGACCCTATCTGACACATACACAAAGGTGTATTCACTTAATAACAACAATGTAAGACAGGGATTATGACCCCCATTTCGTAGATGAGATGACTGAGGCTTTAAGAGGAAAGAGGACGTATACAAGCTCCTGCAGACACAAGCTCAGTGGTTGAGCTAGGTTGCAAATGCATGTCCACCTGAGTCCAAATCTCACAGCCTTTGCACTGAGCCAGGATGCCTCTCTGTAGTTTCTCTTTCTGGAACTCCCTGCCGCCTTCCTGTCCTTCACTAAATTTCTCCTCTACAGAAACTCTTTGACAAAGCTAGTTTCTTACTCTGTGTGTCAACATTAGATGAGGGGTTTATACCACTCCATGGCACTAATAGCATTCTACCTCAGAGTATCATAATTCAAATGAAAGAGTCAGAATTTTAAACTACAGGTAGAACTACCATATGATCCAGCAGTCCCACGGCTGGGCATTTATTTATTTATTTTTATTTTTGAGTCGGAGTCTCACCTGGGCATTTATTTAAAGGGAGGGAAACATCAGCCTGTAATCCCAGCACTTTGGGTGACTGAGGCGAGTGGATTGCCTGAGCCCACGGGTTCGAGACCAGGCCGGGCAACTTGGCGAGAACTTGTCTCGACAATAAATAAATAAAAAATTAGCTGGACCTGGTAGTGTGCGCTTGTAGTTCCAGCTACTTGGAAGGCTGAGGTGGAAGAAATGCCACAGCCCAGCAGGTCGAAGCTGGGGTGGCCGTGAGCGTGCCACTGCACTCCAGCCCAGGCGACAGAGTGAGACTCCAACTCAAAAAAAAAAAAAAAAGGAAGGGAAACAGTATATTGAAGAGATATCTACACGTCCATGTTTTTTGCAGCATTATTTACAATAGCCAAGATACAGAATCAATCTGGGTGCCCAACAACAGGCGAATAGATAAAGAAAAGATGGAATCTGTACACAATGGAATACCATTCAACCATAAAAATAAAATTCTGTCATTCATGGCAGCATGCATGGAGCTGGAGGGCATTATGAAAGGTGAAATACGCTAAGAACAGAAAGTTAAACACTACATGTTATTAGTCATATGTGAAAGTCAAAAATAAAAAAACAGACATCTCATTTAAGTAGAAAGTAGAACACCTGGGCCAGGCACGGTGACTCATGTCTGTAATCCTAGCACTTTGGGAGGCCGAGGCAGGGAGATTGCTTGAGCCCAGGAGTTTGAGACCAGCCTGGGTGATATAGTGAGAGTTCATCTCTCTCTCTCTCTCTCTCTTTTTTTTGTGTTGGAGTCTCACTCTGTCACCCAGACTGGAGTGCGTGGCCGCTCCCGGCCACCGCAGTCTCGACCTGCTGGGCTCCAGTGATCCTTCTGCCTCAGCCTTCCAAGTAACTGGAACTACAGGTACATGCTACCACGCCCGGGTAATATTTTGATTTATTGTAGAGATGAGGGCTCACCAAGTTGCCCAGGCAGGTCTTGAACCTGCAGGCTCAGGCAATCCACTCACCTCAGCCTCCCAAAGTGCTGGGATTACAGGCTGAGTCTCCGAGCCTGGCCAAGAACTCATCTCTTATTTAAAAAAAAAAAAAAGGCCAGGTGCAGTGCTTCAAGCCTGTAATCCCAGCACTTTGGGAGGCTGAGACAAGAGGATGACCTGAGCTTGCAGGTTCATGACCAGCCTGGGCAACATGGTGAGATCTTGTCTCTACAGTAAAATAAAATAGAAAATTAGCTGGACATGGTATTGTGTGCCAGTAGTTCTGGCTACTTGGAAGGCTGAGGTGGAGGGATTGCCTGAGCCCAGTGGGTCAACACTGGGGTGGCTGTGGGCGTTCCACTGCACTCCGGCCTGGGTGACAGAGTGAGACTCCAACTCAAAAAAATAAAAAAAGATAGAACAGAAAATACTAGAGGCTGGGAAGGGCAGAGGGAAGCAAGAGATTTGTTAAAAGCTACTTGGAAGGCTGAGGCTGCAGGATCGCCGGAGCCCAGCAGGTCGAGGCTG
>NW_007097800.1:1433-6691 GCF_000164805.1 Carlito syrichta | reverse complement strand
GAGCGGCCGCTGCATTCCAGTCTGGGCAACAGAGTGAGACTCCAACTCAAAAGAAAAAAAAAAAAAGTACAACTAGATAGGAGAAATAAGTTTTAGTGTTCTATACCACTGTAGGATGACTATAGTTAACAAAAATATTTTACATAGTTTCAGGTAGCTAGAAGGAGGATATTGAATGTTCTCAACACAAAGAAAAGTGAGATGACGGATATACCAATTGCCTTGATCTGGTCACTATATACTCTGTGCATAGAAACATCACCATGTACCTTGTAACTATGTACAACTACTATACGTTAATGTTTTTAAGAGTCAGAATCCCAAAAGGAGCTAGTGAGTTTTTAAGAGTCAGAATCCCAAAAGGAGTTTTTATGAGTCAGTGTTTAAGAGTCAGAATCCCAAAAGGAGCTAGTGAGTTTTTAAGAGTCAGAATCCCAAAAGGAGCTAGTGAATTCCCTATCATTAAATTATTGATGGAATCAATGAACTGATCTCAGACATCCCCTTGCCTTGATTATACTTACTTATTTTGTCACTTTTCATTCTTCCACAGTTCTTGGGGAAAAGTTTAAGTCTCAGAAACTGGAAGATTTGTGTGTTATCTTGAACTTCTTGATGAGCCCCTACTTAAGGAACACCACACCGAAGACATCTGGCCCCCTCAGATGCTGTGTCTGAAGTCTCTCAATCCGGAGAGATCAGGGTTTCCAATGACTTCAAAGACCCAATAATGGGAATACCCCAAACATCAACCTACAAAAGTGCTGTGGGAACTCTTCTGTTCCTTTAGGTCATCAAGCAGCCTTGGGAAAGAAGGTCCAGTTACCAAGAAAAAAGGTGCTACAAATAATAGTTTTTGGAAAAGCCTTGATGGATAAGAAGCTAGATGGATAAGAATAGCTATTGGATTTTGGGCTGCAAAGTGGGTGCTGATTTGATGAGGTAGAATCTTCCAGGAGAGCATATAGCTTGCCCCTCACTAATTCTGCCAGCATCTCTCCCCCAATACTTACCGGACTGTCTTTCTTCTTCTTGACACCATCACTCTGGCATGAGTTACACTGGTTCAGTTTTCTTTCTTGTGATAGACAACAAAGATGTTGACCCTGCTTCCAGGAAAGTACTAGATGTTGAATTTAGAGGTTTCATAAGAATGCTCCATAGAAGCACTGGTAGGTATCTCCCTGGCCCAAAGAAGAAAAGCTAGAGTAAGTCCTAAATTGTAGGAACTCAGGGAATATTTACAATTTCGGAGCCAATAAGAAGTCAATTCTCAGGGTTCCTTGTTAGACAAATTGTCCAATTTCACCTCTATTCCCCGAGTAGTTCTGTTTCCCATGGGAGTCGGGACCTGGCAGTAAGAAGCCTGTATGGACCTTTTTAGATTTTCATGAGACAACTTAGGGATGAGTTACAGGTTTCCCAGCTTTCTCTGCACCCTCTCTTCTGAGAACAAACTCTCCTTGTCTCCTAAACTCTGTCTTTCCAAGGATCAGGGCTTTTCACATCAGTAGATGTCATTTTTATGGGAAGCCAGTGTTCCTCATCACTTAAAGAACTAAGATATGATCCAGATATCTTTGTACATTCACCCAGTGATCTGTCATCAGGGCTGCTTCAATGCCACTTCATCTCAATAGGGCAGCTCTCTGTAAAGGTGTCATGTCATGGCTTCCCTCCAGTTCTCCAAAAGAAGAAACTAGTATCTACTCCGATGGGCATACACAAAGAGGGTGGTTGAATGACCGAGTCTGCAAGAATTGGTATTACGGTGGCATTATTGGGAGTTTCTACTTTTGTATTTTTAGGAATTCAGTTTTATGAGGTCACGCTCAGATGATGAGGTCATGTGTCCACTCAAGAAACACTCCAGGAACTGATGGATAAAGTCAGGGCCAGTTTTTAAAAGCTTTTGGTTATGTAAATACCCAAATATAGAGAAAAGCAGAGAACTTAGTACTAAGTTGAGCCATATGAAATTGCCAATATTCTATCATTTCTCACCAAAAAAGTTGGCAATTTTCACATGCCTCAGCTGAATACAATGAATTCTCACACACGCGCCACTCTGCTTCCATGATTATCAGATTAAGGCCTTGTTTCATCTGGATCTTACCTACTTGCACCTCTTTCCCAGGATAATTTCAGAGGAAATTCCTTATATCATATAATTTCAGCATGTATGTAAAAAATAAAACAAAAAAACATTTTTTGAAGACATAACCACAGTACTATTATTTTACTTTGAAGCATCCATAATAACTACATAATATTTTAAGCATCGATAATAACTACATAATATTTTCCTTGCTTTTTTTTTTTTTGAGTTAGAGTCTCACTCTGTCGCCCAAGCTAGAGTGCGGTGGCACACTCACGGCTACCCCTGTGTCGACCTGCTGGGTTCTGGCGATCCTTCTGCCTCAGCCTTCCAAGTAACTGAACTACAGGCGCAGACTACATGCCTGGCTAATTTTTTAAATTGTATTGTAGAGATGAGCTCTCACCAAGTTGCCCGAGCTGATCTTGAACCTGTAGGCTCAGTAATCCACTTGCCTCGGCCTTCCAAATTGCTGGGGTTACAAGCTGAGCCACGGAGCCTGGTCTTCATAATATTTTCAAATGCCCAGTTATTATTCAAATGACACAAGTTGCCTCATAATCTTTCGTTTTTCACGTTGGAATCCAAATAGTGCCCATAGATTGCAATTGGTTGATTATTGTCTTAAATTCTTTTTTGTTTGTCTGTTTGTTTGGCAAATAACTATAACGCAAGCCCTTGCATGGCAATCCAAATCTGTTGAACTACTGATGCTGTTAGGCAAAACTGCACCACTTTAATTAAGGCTTTTAGTTTACATCTGGCCCCATCAAAGTAGTTGTAACATTAGATTGGTCAATTTAAATATTGTGGCTGTCTGTTAAATAGACACACAATCTTTACGTCCAAACTTTAATTCATACAAAGCAACAGGGCATTGTTAAATATAACAGCAATAGTTACTGCAAATTAGGCCTGCGATCAATTGTACATGATTAAAATTACTTCCCACATTCACATCCATGGTACTCATCCACCATTTAATATCTCAACCTAAACGTAACATGTGAAATAATCACTAATGGGCAAAAATAACTAAATCTGCATTTAGAATCACATATACGTCTATGCATGGGCAAGCAAGGAATTCCCAGTGAGAATCAACAGCAGCAGAAGCCTGAAAATGATTTACAAAATTGTGACATCACTAGAAAATTGTTTGAAAATATGCACTTGTTGTAGATTACCATTGTATACACAATTATAACCATTGTTCTCTATGTAAACACAAAAGGAAACATATAATAAGAGATTTGAAAACCCTAGATATTTCATCCCAATAAATATTAAAAACAATGCCCTTAATCGAAGGCATTGTTTTGAAAGGACTATAATATTTTAAAGACAAGATCAGGTCAGGCGTAGTGGCTTATGCCTATAATCCCAGCACTTTGGGAGGCCGAGGTGAGAGGATTGCCTGAGCCCATGGGTTCGAGACCAGCCTGGGCAACTTGGCGAGACCTCATCTCTACAATAAATAAAAAATTAGCCAGACGTGGTGGCATGTGCCTGCAGTTCCAGCTAGTTGGAAGACAGGCGGAAGCATCACCTGAGCCCAGCATGTCGAGGCTGTGGTGGCCATGAGCCTGCTACTGCACTCCAGCCTGGGTGACAGAGTGAGACTCCAACCTCAAAACAAAACAAACAAACAAACAAAAAACCAGAATAAGCCGGGCTAGGTGGCTCAGCCTGTAATCCCACGCCTTTGGGAGGCTGAGGTGAGTGGATTGCCTGAGCCCACGGGTTCGAGACCCGCCTGGGCAAGTGAGACCTCATCTCTACAATAAAATAAAAAAATTAGCCGGGCGTGGTAACGCGTGCCTGTAATTCCCGCTACTCGGAAGGCTGAGGCGGAGGGATCGCCAGTCTGGGTGACAGAGTGAGACTCCAACTCAAAACAAACAAACAAACAAACAAACAGAATAAAATGAAGACAAGATCACTGTTTTCATAGGGTTTTTAAAAATTAACAAAAACTACACAACTGTGTTAATCAAAGCACTTATATTGTACAATACAATGGTAATGATCTTGAATTTATTTTTTAAAAATTACAATAAGCTACAAGTATCAAAGAAGCAAAGTTATCTGAAGTCTTTATAGAAGCTCTTTGGCCTTTCTTTTATTATGCTAAAAATAGTGGTGCTTTTGGTATTTACAGTATTGTACTGTCCAATATAAAGTATGGGCCATGTTAAAGTATACAGTATACCATTTTCATACATATGCAGCATTGGTGGATGAAGAATGTCTCTTAGCAGTAATACTGGAAATAGCCTCTGGTTTTATCAGCTGCATACTGTAGGACTATTATATAAGTAAAGAATCTCTCTTGTGGTACTGGAAAGTGATTAGAATGTGCAAACCTGCTACAGTAGCTTTCAACTGCCTCTTAAAGTGTATCACCACAGGAAAGTCCATATAAGATGTTGGTAGGTTTAACCAAGTTGGAATGCTGTCATTGTTGAACTGGGCAACTGTTCGTCATACCTGGCTCCATGCTACAATGTATTTGATATATTAAAGCAGGTGCCTTGGCTCATGCCTATAATCCCAGCATTTTGGGAGGCCAACGTGGGAGGATCAGTTGAGCCCAGGAGTTTGAGATCAGCCTGAGAAAAATAGAGAGAACTTGTCTTTACAAAAAATAAAAATTGACTGAGCATGGTGGTGCATGCCTGTAGTGCCAGCTATTCAGGAGGCTGAGGCAGAAGGATCACTTGAATCCAGGAGGTCAAGGTTGCAGTGAGCCAAGATTGTGCCACTGTCTGTCCAGCCTGGGTGACAGACTGAGACCCTGACTCTAATAATAATAATACAACAACAACAGCAAATACAGTTTATTGAAGCAGCTGGCATGATGACATTATGTGAGGCATCCTGGTCACTGAAGTTTTTCTGCTAATTTGTCATACTAGGCCGTGAAAGATCTTATTCATATTTATTCATTTATTTATTTTTGAGTTGGAGTCTCACTCTGTTTCCCAGACTGGAGTGCAGTGACACGCTCCTGGCCACCGCAGCCTCGACCCACTGGGCTCAGGCAATACTTCCGCCTCAACCTTCCAAGTAGCTAGAACAACAGGCACGCGCTACCACGCCCGGCTAATTTTTTGATTTATTGTAGAGATGACGTCTCGCCAAGTTGCCCAGGTGGGTC
>NW_007097800.1:0-854 GCF_000164805.1 Carlito syrichta | reverse complement strand
TTTTTTGAGTTGGAGTCTCACTCCATCGCCCAGGCTGGAGTGCAGTGGCACGCTCATGGCTACCCCAGTGTCAACCTGCTGGGCTCTGGCAATCCTTTCTCCTCAGCCTTTGGCGTGCACTACCATACCTGGCTAGTTTTTTATTTATTGTAGAGACGAGGTCTCGCCAAGTTGCCCAGACTGGTCTCGAACCTGCAGGCTCAGACATTCTCCTCGCCTTGGCCTCCCAAAGTGCTGGGATTATGGACTGAGCCACCGAGCCTGGCCAAATTCTTATTAATCTAAATAATTTTCTTCCCTTTTGTTTTCCCTCCTTGAAAGTTTATTTGTTGAAGAAATGGTACAAATTTTGCTGATTGCTTTTGGATGCTACTGTTTGATAAGATCCTCTTGTAAATTACAGTTGTAAATTGGTGGTTAGATCTAGGTGCTAAATTAGGTTCAGGATTGAGTTTTGAGGGGGAAAAATACTCTTCAGGTTTTGCTGTGTACTTTCCTCAGTAGCAGGTATTTTCTGTTGTTTCTCTTTTTGTGATGTGAGCAGCCATTGAGGAATCACATTTCTTGATGGATTGTGAAATGAGGATATGTTAGCAGACATTAATTTATTAGTTGAAATACTTCTATAAAAATAAATTTCTCTTCATTAACTCTTTGCTTACCCCAAGGGACTATTTGCATAGGAAAGCCAGCACAACTGCTTGAATCTTTAGATTTTTATCATTCACGTATCCATTTTCTTTTTTTATTATTCTTTTTTAATTATTATAAAGATGTGGGATACAATTCAGGGGTAGGTATACAAACGTTGATTATGCAGGTACCCTTGTTGATGAGGTATGCCCCTCCCTCCC
>NW_007097799.1:9878-28099 GCF_000164805.1 Carlito syrichta | reverse complement strand
AGGGAAGCTGTGGTTCAGAATGTATATGCTGATTCTAGCATCCATGAACAGGTGTATGAGTACATTGGAACCTGTTTCCCTCTGCCTTACAATCTGTCCATTCAGCAGTATGTAGTCTTGGTCCCTAGATTAAAAAGTGGGGTATAAAAGAGGAAAATAATGGAGGAAGGGGGGTCAATAGGGAGTTAGAAAGAGAGAAGAGTGAGAGGGATAACAGATATACATACCAACTATCAGGTGAGAAAGAGACACAAGGCTGTGAGGAAGTGAAGAATGACACATAAGAAAGATTCCCTAAAGAGTACTGATAGCTACACAGAGACAGGCCAATAAAATCAAGAAACAGTGTAAGTCAGAAGGCAAACAACAAATGTGATCAAAACCAACAGTTACAATGATAAAATCATAAGTCAAAATAAGCGATCAGACCAAAGTCACTTCTCTGATCTCCGATTCCAGCCTCTCCCCTTTGTTTTTCGTTGCAGCATAGGGGTGGGGCTTTGTCTCCTGTTTTGTGCCGGTGCGTTAGGAACTGAGGTAAATTTTGTTGATAGGTGGGCGGGGCAATGGAAGTCTCTGCCTGGAGAATGGCAGGCAGTTTGCTGATCTGTTTCTCTCCACTTTTCTGGGTCCCTCAGTTTGGGGTTTCATGCTGAGTGCCTCAGCCAGGGTGGGCCCAGAGTTCCAGAGCTCAAAAGCTCCAAAGGGCAGGCAGTGAGTGGCAAGAGTGGCCCTGGGCTCCCCACAGGATACTTCAGCCAGGAATGGGACCAGTGTTTCTGAGGGGCGGGCGCCCAGAGCCTCCCTGGGTGACTGGTGGCTTGGTGCTGGGTGTTGGGTGAGAGACGATGTAACCAGGGAGCGAGCTGAGACCTGAGACTCCCACGCAGGTGAGAGTCGTATATGGTGGAACAGTTGCAGCAGGGGGCTGCAATATCCGGCCCTGTGTGGGACCGAAGGTCCCTGGGCCTTGGACCAGCATGGCTGGTGGTGGGCTAGGGGATGGGGGAAGAAAAGTAAGAGTCTTTTTGGGAACTCACATTCAGAGAATCTCACAAGTCCACCTATGCTGACACCATCTTGAATCATTCTCCCTAAAAGTTTTAAAGTTTTAGGTTTTACAGTTAGCTCTATGGTCTACATCAAGTTGATTTTTTGTATATGGTGTGAGGTATGGATTGAGATTCATTTCTTTTTGCATAGACGTTTACAGTTCTACTTTTTTCCCACTGCATTACCTTGGCACTTGACTATAAGTTACACACACACACACACACACACACACACACACACCGGGCAACCCCCAAATACCTGGAATTATCTTTTGGAGGGTAGGTCCCTTGTAGTACACTCAGAATGTGTTCCTCCAGATTGAATAGTCATCCAAAGTTTTTATCTGGAAAATTTGAGAAGTTTGGGTCATGATTTGTGGAAGACACATCTTGAGTTGTGGCAAACAGGTGACTGGTTCTTCCACCATGAAGACACACCTGCCCACCCCACACTGAGCATTCAACTGTTTTTGAGCAAAAATGGCATGGCTCCCATGCCCCATCCTCCCTATTCACCCAACCTCACCTTGAGTGACTTTTTGTTTGTTTGTTTCCCTAGATTTAAAAAGTCCCCAAGGGGAAATGTTTCGCTGATGTGGAAGAGATGAAACAAAAAATGGCAGAAGCATTGAAAGGCGTCAAAACTGATGAATTCAAAAGCTGTTTTGAGTAGTGCAAAAATATCAATAAGTGTACTGTATTAAATGGAGAGTTCTTTGAAGGTGACTGAAGTTCGAATTTATAAGGATAAATAAACATGTTTTTATAAATAAGTTCTGGGTTTTTTTGGTTCCCCCTCATGTATGGCCTTATTTCTGAAGCTTCTATTCTATTCCCTTAACCTATACATCTCTCCTTACTCCAATGCCACAATGCCTTGATTTCTGTAGCTTTATAGTAAATCTTGAATTCAAGTAGTTACAGTTTCTACCATCTTATTTCTTTTTGAATGTGACCTAGTTTCTCATTGAAAAAGTGAAGGAAGATTGTTACAGAATAAAAGAGACATAAGAGATGAAAATCTGCACCCTCTCTAGGCCCCCACTGAAAATGTAAATTTGGGAAACTGTCTAGTAAAGATATTCATTTTTCATTCTTTCATTCTAATAATGTCTCTTTTTGTTACAATTTCATCTCCTTTAAGAGTTCTGATTTTGGCTTTAAAGTAATAGGAAATATCCATAACCTGCTATATTAACTTGGGTCTTTCCCTAGGTTTATTGTGAACATTAATTATTAAATAAAATTAGAAAAATCACTGAGCATTACAGTTCTTAAAAAGTATCCTAAGCTACAGTAAATTTAATAACTTTAAGTGATATAAAGTTCATACCAATTTGTGAAATTTGTATATAATTGGGAACTTCTATACTCACTGAACTTTGAAAAATTAAATACTAGGCTAGATAAAACTAAAAAAATATTCTTATTTCTTTTTATTATCAATGTGTTGATTCAGAATAATATCTCAACTTTTTTCCCACACCCAGATCTTTCTCAATAAATAGCTGAGGAAAAAGATATTCCTGACATTTGGGGTTGCAACCTGAAGCTGCATGTGTTTTAACTGAAAATTATTATGTAAATTTTAATTCCAATTGCTGATATTTCAAATTTTTTCACATAAAACTGTTTTCTCTTTAAGCCTTTGAGTTCATTTATTTATTCAGCAAATATTGGTTGAGTACCTACTATGTGCTGGGCACTACACAGGGGTTTTGGGAATAAAATAGATAAAATACCAACTTCATAAAGTTTACTACCTAGTCTGGAACTCCTTAGCTCAACCCAGGAAGACCAGCCATGGTAAACCTGTAGATTTGTATATTTCTTGGCACATTACCTCTTACCTACAGGTGTATGAGAAGCACAGTAGTAAGACACTGTTATCATCTTTAAGAATTACATGGCAGTCACTCAGAATATCTGAAGTTGAATGAAAATATAATAAATTGGAGGGAACATAAAACTCACCATGTGAATACTCAACTAGATTCTTCTCCAGATGGTTGAGAATATTTATATAGTACTTGCAGGTATGAATTGATTTAATTCTCATAACAAATAAAGGAGGGTAGCATTGCTTTTAAAAAATTTAATACAGATTAAATCATTGACTCAGAGGAAACTTAAAATAGTTATGGATGATATCAACAATCCAAATATTTGATGTTCATTTTTTTCTCCTGAAACAATTCTATTCCCAGGGCTAGAGAGAGCCCAGTACAAGCAATGCCTGGGAGTAGGGGTGGTAGAAGAGGAAGAAAGAACCAAAATAGAAAACACATCAGGCCCCACTCCAAACAACTATATTAGCTATACCTTTAAGAAAAAGGAACTCAGAAAAAAAAGGTCCACAAAACAGACATATTAAACTGTACTAAAGATAAAACACTCAGAAAAATGTGTTTTTATAATGATACAAATTTTGTAATAGGCTTACAAAAGTGAAAATATATCTGCTTGAGTAGACCTAATGTTTTGGACAGTTTCTTGTATAATAGGCAAAATATAAATTATAAGAAGGATCTGTCTAATTGGATAGGGCACTTGGTAGGAGCATCTTGGAAGAGGCCAAGACATTTTTATCTGCATCTTCAGCTGTTGTACAAAATAACCGTGACTTTCTAGGTAAACTGAGGAAATTATATCTCCAGGAAGAAGTAACAAAAATAAGATAGTGAAAAATAAATAAATCATTTAGCCATTGACATAGAACTCTTACTAGTATAAAACTGCCATTAGTGTACTGATCTGTTTTGCAGCTATTTTATCACTATGTCTAATTTATTATTGTGTATTTTTAAAATTGTTATGAAAATATGATAATATTTGAATTTTGACTAGTGTAACTGGTTAAACTTGCAGGAGGGTGACCAACCATCTTGGTTTGCCAGAACCAGGGTTTCTTGAAATGGACAACTTACAGTCCCGGGATAGTCCAGGTAAAGGCAGACAATTAATCACCCTAACTTTTAATCAGTTTTTAAGTGTTGAAAAAAATATGACTTGTAAAAATTTAACTATAAAAGTTAAAGTTAAACATTTTTATTTTTTGAGTCAGGGTTTCACTCTGTTTCTCAGGCTAGAGTACAGTGGCATGATCACAGCTCACCACAGCCTTGACTTCCTGGGCTCAGGCACTCCTTCCACTTCAGCTTCCCAAGTAGCTGAGACTATAGGTGTGTGCCACTACGCCTGGCTAATTTTTAAATTTTTCTCTAGAGACAGGGTCTTACTCTGTTGTCCAGCCTGGTTCCAACTCCTGTGCTCAAGCAGTCCTTCCACTTTGGCCTCCCAAAATGCTGGGATTACAGGCATGAGCCACCATGCCTGGCAAGGTAAACATTTTTTTAACAAGAATCCTTTATAAATGATGATGTTATTTACTCTATATGCATTACATCAAGATGTACATAATGCTTGGTTGTTCTACAATTATTGTTGCTCAGCTTTAAGTGATGACTGCCAAATTTCTCCAATTTGTTTTTCTCCTTGAGACCTGTGATTTACCTTGGGGAGGTGATAGTTCAACAAACTGCAGATTGTCCTTGCTTGAAGTGGTTATTTTATCAGGATTGGAAGAAAAAAAGGTGAGTCTTTTTCTAATTCCATTTTTTCCGTATATTTGTAAGGCTTTCATTCTTCTGTAAAGAGGAACTCTCCTTCATAATCTAAGGCTAAATGGCCACTGTGATGCTTACATCTTTCTCTTTAATTACTGGTTTTCAGAGCAAGAAGTTGGTACAATAGCTACCTCCAATGATGACAAATATGGTTGTTTTGTTATGTTTTGTTTGACTGTCTCTATTTTTGAGCTGTCAAGAGCTGCTAAGGGTCAGAGATCTTTCCCCTTTTCAAAGCAAACAAGCTAGCCTTCCATGGTGTCGTGGATGCTGGTAAAAGATATGAGACGCCTGCATCAGAGATAAAAAGTAGTTTACTACTCACAGCAGTAACAGCACTCAGAATATCAACATTTTTTCTCATGGGCTCCCAACCCCCAATTCCACAGGACGATGCAAAGAGAATGGCAGCTGCGTGCGCTGTGGATTGTGTTGTAGGAGAGAAACGCTGAGCTTAGAGTCCTGTGATCTTTTATAATGGGCAGTGAGCCTGACTGCTTTTGCGCCAAAGGGAGACGTTATTTTCCAGCGTGGACAGTAATCCTGCCTACCCTGTGCTCCAGAGGAAGACATCTTGATGTTCCAAGGCTGTTGACAATCCGAACATCCTTGGAAAGATGATCCAGAATATCTGTGCCTACAAGACACACAGAAAGAAACATGAGTCCCCACGCACTGGCGGTTCCCGGCGCAGCCCTCCCTCCTGACGTACACGGAGGCCTGCGGGGGGCCAGCCCCTGCAAGTTTTGGGGAGTCCCTTGGAAGATGTGGTGGCGTCGGTGAATCTGTAGGGATAGATATTAAAAGAAAGAAAGATGGAAGGATAGATATAAAGAGGAAGAAAGAGAAAGAAAGAAAGTGGACAACTGTTCAGTGAAATGAGCAGAAGCTGTTTATTGAAAGTTACAGCAGGTATTTATCCCCAAATTTTACACAGGCAGTCTCACAAGTCTTTCACGTGAACACAAAGCCAGGTGCGGGGGGGCATCCCCCACCCACCAGATGCTTAGGTGTGAGGAGGAACAAACCCCAAGATTGTCTCATTGTTCCCTTTGCTAGTTAATGTTCTTCAAAAGCAGTGTAACAATCCTTACTAGTCTAATGATGTTCTGATAATCAATAACTTCTAAAGCTCACTCAATACCCATGATGACTAAATTAAACTCTACCACTTATACAATGCTACGGAAGCTCTTAATTATAGCTTAAGCCAAGTTCCTAAAGAATGTGGCCCAGTCCAAAGATCACACTGAGCCCTACAGGATGTGGCCCAGTCCAAGGTCCACGGTGGGCCACCTTTTGGAACAATAGACGACAATCTCTTAACAAAATGGCTATTCCAAAGTCTTATATGTCTATCCCAATTTCTATGAAAGTTTTCCAATTCTTAATTCTAATATATAAAGTTGATTAGCAGCAGCAAAGCTTCTAAAACCTAAATGTAAATTGTAAATGTACTAAGGCAAAAACTTCGATAGTAGAAAGTGGAGACGATGAAAATTCTTAAAGTTAACTATATTCTTATTAAACCTAAAAATATTATGATTGATTATGTATGAACTAACATGATTCGTAGCATGCCCTATTCTACAATACCTTCTATGAATAAAATAAATTCAATTTCTATAATAGGTAGAAAAAAGACCTTACACTAACTGTAGCTAAAGCCGACCCAAAAGAATGCAGCCCAGTCCAAATTACGTGCTGGGCTCTCAGGAATGTGGCCCAGCCCAAACTCTGTGCTGGGCCACTCTCGAAAATCATCTTCACCATTGAAAAGCTGCAAACAGCTCTCCCTAAGTATATACTAATTCTATAAATATTCTTTTAAATCTTATAAAGAAGCTTGTACCGTATAAAAGGCTCCCAAATGTGACCTGAATTTGAATTATATCTAATACCTAGGCCGAACCGCAGTTTATGGGAAACAGGGAACAATGGGTTTCTAGAGTCAGCTATGCCTGTCACAGTCACAGAGTCTTCAGCTTAGGCCAGCAGAGTTCCTTTAGGTTGTTCTTGTGCTGCATGGCAAAAGGGGGAGGAAAATGGGGTCTACGGCTCTCGAACACGTCCTAGCGGTCTCGAGGTCCACGGCCCTCCCTGATCCCTAACGCTCAGTGGGTCTCCGTGGCCGGCTCCCAACAGAGGCCACCATCCGGGCTCCCTTGCGCTCTGACTTCTGGGTGGGTTCGCCCCAGAGCAGCATGGGGAGAAACTAGGCAGGGGGACGAGGGTGTCGCTTCCCGTCTGGCCGCGCTGTTTCCTCCCACCTGGCTGCAGTCCCGGTCCTGGCTGCGTGCATTTCTGAGTTGCATTTCTCAAAGGGGGGCCCCTCTTTCTGGCCTTGGACTGCTTCCAGGCACATTCTCCTCATCTCCCCGGAAGGCCCGCGGGGGGAGCCTATGAAGGGGGCCCCAGAAAACGATTTCGGGGTGGGGGGGCTGTCGTCCAGGCTTCCCCCAGTAGTGAGCCTTCCGGGTGTGGCGAGAGGCTGCGATGGGCTTGGGCGAAATTTGCGGAGCGCCTCCCGCGTCTGCCCACTCCCCGATGCGCAAGGGACGCGGACACCTGCCGGCCACGCCGCGTGCTCAGCGCTTTCGCCCCGACGGCGCGGCCCGGCCTGGGCCTCCCTGTTCGGCTGGCCTGGCCCCGCGACTCCTTCGATTCCCGGCTGAGAAGGTCCTGCGAGGGAGACGTTTTGCCCACGCGGACCGGGCAGCACGAAAAGCAGAGACGCGCCCAAGGTTTCACAACGGACGGGCTCAGACCGGGTTTGAGCGGTGGAAAAAGCCTCTCGGCGGGGGTCTTGCGCCCGAGGGAGCGCACGTGAAGGCGCCCGAAGTGTAGACGTGTAAGACTCCAAGGACAAACGCTTTTATCAATAAGCCCCGTTTTTCGGGTGCCCCTTGTATGCAGTTGTTGCTAGACCCGATGCCTTGGGATGTTTTCCTGACCTCGCCCATGCCTCTGCACTCAATTCCTCCAGTGTGTTCCCTTCGGTAGCACTTTTTAACTATGCTTTCCGTTTCCTGCCAGGATTCTGGCAGGCACTGAGAGAGTTAATTCATTTTCATAAGAGAAAAAAACAAAACATTCATAAAGCCGAGGGTTGGAAAGATAGTTGAACAGAAAAAAGATTTTAGAATATATGAATATTATTACCAGCCGGGCTCGGTGGCTCAGCCTGTAATCCCGCGCCTTTGGGAGGCTGAGGTGAGTGGATTGCCTGAGCCCGCGGGTTCGAGACCCGCCTGGGCAGTGAGACTGAGAGGGCCATAACTTGGGTTAAAAACATGCTATAACCCAGTAAATATGTAATCGGCTTGTGGACAATAGCACAGCCATTTTAGTTTTCTGCTTTAAAACATAACCTGTAAGCCGGGCTCGGTGGCTCAGCCTGTAATCCCGTGCCTTTGGGAGGCTGAGGTGAGTGGATTGCCAGAGCCCGCGGGTTCGAGACCTGCCTGGGCAGCAAGACCTCATCTCTACAATAAATCAAAAAATCAGCCAGGCGTGGTAGCACATGCCTATAATTCCGGCTACTTGGAAGGCTGAGGCGGAAGGATCGCCGGAGTCCAGCAGGTCGAGGCTGCAGTGGCCAGGAGCGGCCACTGTATTCCAGTCTGGGCGACAGAGTGAGACTCCAACTCAAAAAAAAAAAAAAAAAAAAAAACATAACCTGTAGCTGTTTAAAGTTTCAGTTATGGGAAAAACTGCAAGACTCCAGTTCAAGCTTCAACCCCTTCCCTTGACCCACTTTCCCCTTAGCAACAACCAATCAGGTGCCAGGGGGAAATCACCTAAGTTTCCAGATATCTCTGCAACTTCCCTAGCTAGTGGGCCAAGGTCAGCCCGAGTCAAGCTAGCCAATCCTCTACGATTGAGCTGACCACCAGAGGTTACTACCCAATTAAATGGTAACAAGACTGGAAAGTCGCCCCAAACTCCTCCTCCCTTTGTGTAACCATGATAAAAGGTGTCTGCTTAAAGAAGTCAGGGCCTCTGGGTGTACTCCGCTGTGTCAGTGGTCGACAGAGGTCTAGGCTCGAGCTTGCAAATAAAGACCCTCTTGAACTTTCATTGGAATTGGCTCTTGGTGGTCTCTCGGATTGAACATTCGACCACTACAAGACCTCATCTCTACAATAAATCAAAAAATCAGCCGGGCGTGGTAGCACATGCCTGTAATTCCAGCTACTTGGAAGGCTGAGGCGGAAGGATCACCGGAGCCCAGCAGGTCAAGGCTGTGGTGGCCAGGAGCAGCCACTGCACTCCAGTCTGGGCAACAGTGAGACTCCAACTCAAAAAAAAAATAAAAATAAAAATAAATAAATAAATATTATTACCCCAATATGCTAATTTACAGGAACATATTTGCTAATCAAGGTTTGCGATCAATAATCTAAGGTTAGTATCATATAAAGGAATTAATGTCATATATTGCATCAACAGGAAATATAGTAAGAATCACATGGGTATAGCAATAAATGCCAAAAAGCATTTAATAAAATGTAGACTATAAAGTCAATGAAAATGAAGTATAAGGGATGTTTTTATAAACAAAGAGTCTTAGAATGGATTTTACACTTCATTTTAAAGGGCTCTATTTCTTATAAGGGGTCCCCTTTTAAGGGTTTTTTTAAACATTATTTTTTTTAAAGTTTGTATGTACCCTGAATTGTACCCCACATCTTTACAATAAATAAATAAATTAAAAATAAATAAATAAGTATTAGGCTATGTGATCCAAATGGACTTAAATTCACAGAAATTGGTATTTGTACTCTGTTACCTACATTATTATTTGAATAAAACTAGAACGACAACAATAAAAAAGTTTGTGTTTAAAACCAAACCATTGTAAATAATAGAGAAATGTTAAAGCGCTATTGTGAAGGGGTCCAGCCCCTTGCCGGGTCGTGAGATCTCCTGAAGGAGAGACGGATAGGTGAAGGACGAAAATATTATACTCGGACACCTGCTTCCTGAACAGATGACAACTTAATGTTAGTTAACACAGAGCTTTTATACCATTCGTAAAGGGGCAAGACAAAGAAAATTCCTTCACGTACATATCCTCTACAAGTTACCACCACCTAGTGGTCTTAGCAACAAACAAGCCAAGAACCCTGTAAACATTCAGACAACGAGTCTTATTCATAAGGCCAAAGATGATAGTTTTAGTCTAAAGACCCAAATTACAGTCCTTGAACTGTCTCCAGAAAGTTTCCAAGTGTAAAGTTCTTCATGTAGCAGTAGTTTTCCTTCTGGGGCTTTATGACCTTCAGAGCTTGTAATCGCCTTTCTTGTCCTTTCTTCTCCGTTACTTTTCTCTTATTCTGCAGTGCTTATTTCTAAAGAGAACTCAAAAGAAACTTTTAGTAATGTTTCCCAGGCCCCCAAGGTTGCTTTCTGTCTTTAGCTGATCTATCATAAAAGTGTCTGATTAGTATATTATGAGTTCAGTGAAAACCCACTCTATAAATGTTAACTTAGAGTTTTAACTATTGAATTAAGTAAAAACCATAATGATAATCTTTATCCTAAGTCAGTGAAAACAGTGTTATAAATCACCTACATAACTCCTAGACAAGTGTTAGAACTTATAATGAATTCAAAATGAACTTACCGTAAACTTGTGCTTCTAAAAAACCTTATGTCTAAACACTAAACTGCATAATCCTAAATCAAATAAGGAGTGAATATACTTATATCATTTTTTACTCAAGCAATATCTAGTAACTTATAACCAAGTGAAAGAAAGCACTCTTGATGTGCTTCAGAGTTTAACCCTTGCATATGTTAGAAAAGGCCAAATGGCATAGTGGGAAATGGAAAAATAAACCATGACATTCTCAGGTTAGCTGTGAGTACTTCACATAAACATGTCATTTTCTTCTTCCACGACTGCACAGAATTCTTCGGCGGTATCAAACAGCAAAGGTGGAAGACAGAAGGGCCTCAGCTTCGCGGGCTTGCCCTGTGGCCCGAGGTCTTCGGCCCACCAGGACCCTGTCAATCAGGTGGGCCTCCAAGGCTGGCTCCCAACATCTCTCCCTTTTTTGTTTTTTAATACGAAACTGTGAAATTCCGTGCTTAGTCGAGAGATGTTATTTTTCAGTGATTTGAAGATTACTGGAAGTAAGCATAATAATAACAAAATTATTCCTCCACACTACTGTTCCAAGTATGATCCCCTGACCACCTAAAACAGGATCAATCACCTAGAACATTGGTAAAAAAAAAAAAAAAGCAAATTCCTAGCCTCCACCCTGGGTTACTAAACAGATTTTGTGAATTACAAATTTTAATAAACACCCTAGGTGATTCTTAAAACCTCTGAAGTAGTCATTCTTTATAATCCTTTTAAGTTTTAAAAATTGAAGTAGCACAGAGCATGCTAAAAACCAAATAGCACAGCAGGGAGTGTAATGGAAACCAATGGAGCCTGGTTCCATATCTCCCCACCCCAAGTCCTGCTCCTTAAAATTAGCCATTTTTAAACTTTTCTGATTTTAGATTTTTCTGGTGATTATTTCCATAACTCTAATTAATGGTCATTGTCTTCTAAAACAGTAACAAAATGAGACACTCCTGGTCACCACTCTAAGAAAAATTATTCTGGAAAAATTATGCTACAAGTGTTGTAGAAAGTTATTTGGATAGGACAGAGAAGGAAACAGGCTAATAGGAAAATAAGTCATTGTTATTTTTATATGACATGTTTGTTTAGCTAAAAAGTATTAGGGATTAAAAGTTTAGTTTGATAAAAATACAAGGGAAAAGTTAAACACCTCCTGATCTATATCATTTTATTTTATTGATACAGGCTTATCAAATAATTTTATCAATAAAATAATCTTATCAATAAAATAATTTTATAAAGTACAACAAAACAAACACTTGGGTAACTAACTTTAGAAAGAAAGAAGTCTATTTTGAAATTTTAGTAAGGAAATAAATGAATAAAAGAAGAGTCATACCTTGCTTCTAATGTTGAAGGTGAATGCTATTAAAATAGCAATTTTCACATTAATGCATAAGTTAAGGCAATGTCAATGAAAGACTCTTTAGGATTTTATAGAAGTTGATAACACTGATAAAGAAATTATTTTGAAAATTAGAGGTCAGATATCAAAATGTTAGCATTTTTAGTTTTTCTACTAGAGTGTAAATACACGATATTGTTTTACAAAATGGAAATAATCAAAATCAGTTGTTATTAAATCAAACCCATGGAGAATAAAAGAAATAGATTTCAAAAATAAGTCCTAGCTATTATAAAAATGTAGTACGTGACAAGGCAAAGACAGCACAGCTGCTGGGCCTGGCATGAAAGATTTGGATGAGGTGGAAGTCTGAGATCCATCTCTTGCAGTCAATTGCACTATCAGGTGACAGGCTTCCAGTGTATCTGGGAGACGTGAACAAACGTCAACCAGAGGTGCACATTTTGGTAATTTGAGACACCCAATGTTGTGTGGCTACCAATAAAACATATTCGAAATCATTATTTGAAACATATTTGAAAACATTAAAGCATTGTTCAAATGTGAAGTTCACTGGCAAGGCCTACTCAAGAACTGGGAAGAACAACAGGAAATCCAAGGCCACACAGGAGCTGAGTCACAGGACAACTCAGACCTATCCCGTCGGCTTTTGCCAATCACCCTTGCAGGTTACTTTGAATACATTTTATTGACATATCCATACACGAATAGATTTCATCTGAGGATTTTTTTTTTTTTTTTTTGAGTTGGAGTCTCACTCGGTCGCCCAGACTGGAGTGCAGTGGCTGCTCCCGGCCCCCGCAGCCTCGACCTGCTGGGCTCCGGTGCTCCTTCCGCCTCAGCCTTCCCAGTAGCCGGAATTACAGGCACGCGCGACCACTCCCGGCTGATTTTTTGATTTATTGTAGAGATGAGGTCTCGCTGCCCAGGCGGGTCTCGAGCCTGCGGGCTCAGGCAATCCACTCACCTCAGCCTCCCAAAGGCGCGGGATGACAGGCTGAGCCACTGAGCCCGGCTCATCTGAGGATGTTTTAAAAGATCTGAGCGACTTCTGACAAAAAGTGAGACAAAAAGGAATTAATATTTTAGAGATATGTATGGGTCAATTAGCATAATGATATTGAGGAGTGGTAGGTACATCTCACACCATGTATAAAAAAATTAACACTAGATGAAGATTAAATATTTTTAAATAAAGCAAATAAAATAAATTGCCTATCTATGCAACTATCCCAGAAGAATAAGTTTGTCATTTAGTGACATGTCAAATATGGGAAATCTTATAAGAAACACAGTGAGTCATATAGCAAAATACATATCAGCTAGAAAGTACCAAAACAGAAAACTATATGACGGATCTTTTAAGAAGTTACTCTCTAAAGAATTAATACAAATTATAAGTCCGGTACCAATAAACCTCTTTTAGGATAATTTGTAGACTGTGACTGACTACACAGTAACAGTGAAATTACCCAGTGAAAGATCAATGAGTCAAAAGTACAAAAGATTTATATCCTACTTGGTAAATGGCCAGGGCAGATGATTTACCAACAAAGAAATATAGACTGTAAGTCACAACATGAAAAATTTCCAATATGGGTAGCAAAGCTAATTAAAGTCACAATCACATCTCTACATCACCATCCAAGATGAATCGGACCAACAACACATAGCTTTGGAGAACTGTTGGAAAGAAATATATTGCTGGGAGCCCCTGATGACTTTGCTGAGAATCTAGAAAGGTCTTTGAGGCAGCAATTTCACTTTGAGCAATAGGTCCTAAATGGATGATATATAAGAAAGCAAAACTGAGGCACGTGTTTTTCCACAATAGATATATGTTATAACTCAACAGTGGGTGGAATAATGTTGGCGAAATCATAATACTTGAAGATATGCTGAAATATTTGTGTAGAAAAAAGAAGATGCATAACATGTGCATACTACATATACTTCATATAAAAATATAGCTTTGTGTTCATTGGATTTTTTCTGTTTTCCTATAAAGCTTCTTAGAGTTTGATTTGTCTTATAGATGTTGATTTGATTTACATAGCAATTTAGTGCAACATTCAAAGCTTGTGGCATTTACTTGGTCTTGACCTATGTCTTTTCTTTTAATGGAGAAAATGATGTATCATCAAAAATAAAGAAAATGTTATAAGAAGAGATATAATATTGACTGGACCAATGAGAACTGTTAGAGAACAATAAAAAAACCTCTTAGATTAGCATCCTTACAAGTCATTCATTGACTACGGGACAGAACCTTTCCTAGGCTCAGAGAAATTAAGTAACTTGGGTAAGGCCATACAACTAGAAGTGGAACTTCATCTCTCTGACTCTCAAGCTGTCCCTGGTGTGGGAATGGGATCCAGAGTACAAGTGAAAGGGCTAGGTCATGAAGAAGAGGCTGGATGCTTCTACTGAAAGAAGAGAGAGCCTGGAAGAGAATGCATGTTAGTTTGCAGTTGAGGCGGTAGGTAGTAATTGAAGACATTTTTAAAAAAAACGAACAGTCTCTATATCTTAGTGAGGCTGTAAGTGAGAAAGTAAAGTTTTAAGGAAAGAGTCAAAGGTTTTGGAGACACTGTGGAGGTGGTGGGGTGTGAGAGGTGAGAGGTGAGGGAGTTGAATCAAGAAAAATATAAGAGAAAAAAACGGTCAACTTTACTTCAGTTGAAATTAGGAACCAGGAATCTACAGTGGTTACAATCTACCAATTCATACTTTAAAGTGAAAGAGGCATATCACTGGTTTGATTTAATTTTGTCAAAGAAAAGATCTATATGTGTGTATACAAATGAGTAGGAAACTGTGTGGCATACGTGTCTGTTACTCCCCTCCTAGGAAGGAGAATGCCTTACTTCTAGGAGGTAAGTTTGAGATAGGAGAAAGGACTTTTGCTTTTACTCTCTTATTCTTTTTTTTATGACAGCAATGTATTTTTTTTCACTACTCATGTAAACAATGGAGAACGGGAAGCGAAGGTCTAGTACAGCAGTAGGTTCCTGACTGGATGCTTGTCCCCATCTCCGCAAAGATCATTTAGAGCCCACAGTAACTCGAAGCTTCAGAGGCGGCAAGCGCCAGCACAGCTCACAGGGGCTCAAACAGAGCCAGCCCGGAAGGTTTGTGGTACCCAAGCCCACGGCTGCCGCGGTGGGAGGCTTCAGCCAGCCAGAGTGCTTGCATCTGTCCATTAAAAGCCATTCAGACCCTGGAAGGCTCACAGAGTTACATTTGCCCAACGACTGAAAACTATAGTGTCTCGGGGTGTCTCCCTCCAGTCGGTAGGAAAGGCCTCTGGGTTCTATTTTGACACTTCTCATGAGTGGCAATAGCGGAAATTCCATGGCTGGCCCAGAATGTAAATTCCTTTCCTCCTTATATTTATATGTCAAGATAGATTTAAAGCAACACCAGTTGATTTCTTGCAATATTTTTGGTCAATACAATCTTCCTGTGAAAATTATTTCTACAGAATAAAACAGATGAGAGGTTGCCAACAACAAAAGGAAGAACATTGAGTAAGCAAACCTCTTTTCTTGATAAAGGACATAAATTGAAAATAAAAAACCAAGAATCAAAATGAAACTATGTGTGTTGAATATATAACATTAACAGTAGGAAGAGCTTAGGAGACAGGACTAGATTCACATTTGAGCTTTAACACTTAAGAGGAGTGGGACTTACGACATGCTACTAAACTTCTTCGAGCTACGGATTGCTCATTTTAAATGGAGAATAGTAAGACTTACTCCACTGGGTCATTGTGACATCTAAAAGAAATAAAATATGTATGTAGAAAGGCTTTTTTTTGCAATGTCAATTCATGTGGGGGTTCTTCTTTCTCTTCCCCCCTCCACATTGCCAAGAAGGTCCTTGTGTACCCTTTCCTCGGGGATTATCTATAAGGAAGAAAGCAGTTGTTCAAAGGCAAAGACTTTTCTTGTGCTTTGTGAAAACTTCAGTTCATCCAGGAGACGAGGCATGAGGCAGGGAGTGTGGTGGAGGGGCAAAGGCGGGAGTCCTTGCATGGAAAGGAATAGGAACAGAGAAAAAGTGGGTGTTCCATGAGAATGAGGAGATGCTGTTCTGGTGACTGGATCTCAACACATGTGGGGCATACTGGTGACACTGGATGCTAACGCCAGGGCTCCCAGTTCTGGAAAACATTACTGTGTCTGCAAGGAGGTCGTACATCAGCTGCATAATTCCAGGGGACTGCGGGGCTTGGGCAACGGACAACCCAGTAATAGTTTGTGCAGATCAAAGCCCGGAGGAGGCTCTCAATTTATTTTTCTCCTGATAAGACCTACTGGACCTTTTGTCTTACTCAGCTGTATGGGCAAGTGTCTTTGTTTATATTCCCTTAAAATCACAGTTTGAGGCAAGGGCTTGGATTAGGCAATTTATTTGGGAGTTAATTCCATGGAGCAAGAATATGGGACAGAGCCAGGCTTGGTGGCTCAGCCTGTAATCCCACACCTTGGGAGGCTGAGGTGAGTGGATTGCCTGAGCCCGTGGTTTCGAGACCCGCCTGGGCAGCTTGGTGAGACCTCATCCCTACAATAAATCAAAAAATTAGCCGGGCATGGTAGCACACACCTGTAGTTCCAGCTCCTTGGAAGGCTGAGGCGGAAGGATCGCCGGAGTCCAGCAGGTCAAGGCTGCAGTGGCCGGGAGCAGCCACTGCACTCCAGTCTGGGTGACAGAGGGAGACTCCAACTCAAAAAAAAACAAAACAGAATATGGGACAGGAAATAAGGGGAAGCTAAAACAAGGTTGCAGTATTGAGATGGGTATGCTCTACCATTTGGGTTGGCTCAGATCAACACTGTCCACTGAAGGGACAAGGAACAAGAGAGGGAAGCATTCATTCTTTGCTCCAGCTCCCCGTTGGTTGGGGCAATCGCCTTTTAGGTGTGGGTGTGTGTTGAGTGCTGAGCAGACACCTGTGGGCACTCACGGCGAAGACTCAGAGACATCCCGTGGCAGTGAGAGAAACACAGTGCAAACGTGACGTGTGATGCTGTCAGTACAAAGAGGGTGGGAACCCACAGGGACCGTTTTGCCCTCGCCCATGACTGGAATCTGAGCTGAGGCCTAGAGGATGTGAGATGGAGCTCCAGGTGTCTGATACAGGGAAAAGGCTTAGTAGCAACTAGGCGACTTGGGGTAGAGCCTTGGAAATTATGTTCCTCCTGATTAAACAAGTAATGCATATATTTTAAAGATAGAAACGAATTTAATTTGATCAAATGCAAAGGTAATCTTTCTAATATGTCTGTATTTGTGGTCTGAGGTTTATTCCTGGTATAGTAGCACAATGCCTAACATAACAGGCATGTCTTAGTCTGTTGCTATAACAAAATACTTGAGACTGGGTCAATTAGAAAGGAAAGGGGTATATTTTGGCTCATACTTCTGGGGGCCGGCAAGTCCGAGAACGGGCGACTGCATCTGGTGAGGGCCTCATGCGATGACCATAACATGGTGAAAAAACAAGGGGTCACATGGTGAGAAAGGAAGCAAGAGAGAGCCAAGGAAGCTGAACACTAGCTTCTAGAATAACCAGTCTTGTGATAACTAACCTCTTTCCATGAGAACTAACTCCTCCTTTGAGAACAGAATTAATCCCTTCGTGAGGGAGGACCCTCGTGACCTAAACAGCTCCTAAGGGTCCCACCACCTCTTAGCATCATTACATTAGAGACCATATTTCAACGTGAGTTTTAGAGGGCACAAATCAAATCTAAACCATGGCAAGGTACTAAAAAAGACAAAAACAAAGACAAAAAACAAGAGTTTAGTTCTCTTCCCCTAGTTACACATCAATATACATAAGCACAGGCACACACGCACAATTCTCTAAAAATGTGAGAAGAATTCTTAGAATGTGCTATGATTCCATTGTGAGTTTGTACCCGTGCAATATTAGCATTTGGCTCTGAATCTCCAGGAAGCTGACCTGAGGCCCCCCTGCTTCCTGAAGGAGTTGTTTTGGGTCTGACACGTACCTCCATTCATTGCTCTGTAGAGAATCCCTAAGTCCCTATAGAGAATATCGCTCCATTTAGAGCCCAGCTTCTCAAATGTGCCTGCAGGTCACTCCGTGGATACTCAGCTGCCATCGCTGCCCTGTGTCTCTCCTTAGCACACATCCTCTAACATTCTACATATGTAACTTGCCCTAGTTATTGTTTGTCTCTTCCGCTAGAATGGAGGCTTTGCAAAGGTGGAGATTTTCACCCATTTGTGTCTCTGGTGCCTGGCTCAGAGCAAGCACTTGGTATTTATGGAGTAGATAAATATTTAATTCACCAAGTTAAGAAATTGCATGTTTGAACGATGTTGAGCATTTACTGCAAATCAAGCATTGTGAGAGATGCTCTATAGAATCCAAGATAGAGTAACACTGGATATTCTTTTCTTTTTTGAGTTGGATTCTCACTCTTCGCCCAGACTGGAGTGCAGTGGCTGCTCCCGGCCACCGCAGCCTCGACCTGCCAGGCTCCGGCGATCCTTCC
>NW_007097799.1:7655-9333 GCF_000164805.1 Carlito syrichta | reverse complement strand
CTGCACTCCAGTCTGGGCGACAGAGTGAGACTCCAACTCAAAAAAAAAAACAAAAATAAATAAAAGTCATAAAGACAGAATAATCAACAGCATCGTAGAGATGCAAGCCAAATACCAGAAGCGCCCAAGGAATCAGGTGTGCATTCTGACTTGGGGTAGCAAAGGGAGACTGAATGAAGGACGCAGCACTTGAGTGATGGTAATATGTTTACCTACGGAGAGGAGGAGAAAAGTTCTGCGAACCGCTGGAGGCAGAAAAACGAGGGATGATAATCTCTCTATTGTAACTGACACATGCAGGGGAGGGTTATATGGACAAAAAGAGAAAAGGCGAATTGGGGCCTAATCGTATGGAGACATGAAAATCCTGATCTTCCACATTATGGTCCTTGGTTTTAGCCAAATATGTAAAAAATAGACTTGCTTAGGCCAGGCATGAATTCCGCATGCGTACATGAAAGCTCCCTAAGGGTCCTGATGGGGAGCTAAGAACCTCTGGCTTAAAAGATGATCCTTGGGGTCAGAAGTGAGAGACGGGAGGAGGCGGGGCCTGGGGCAAGGGAGCCAGGTGGGAGCTGGGCAGGGCTCTTGTCTACTGGCCATGCGGTGACTCTGGAGGAGAGAAGATGGCTTCAGCAATTCTCCTGCTTGCGCTCCTGGTCCATGCGTTTCTCCTTGAATATCAGGAACATGTAACACAGATTCTGAGTGGTCACGGCACGTGGTACACCATAGTAATTAATGGGCATGGCATTGAGTCAAAGGACTTACCCTTGGAAGCTGGACTGGATAAAAAAAAAGTGGTACATATACACAATGAAATATTATGCAGCCATAAGGAAGGACAAACCTATGGACTTTGCAGCAACTTGGATGGATTTAGAGTCGATCGTACTCAGTGATCTATCACAGAAACAGAGAACAGAGAACATCTGTTCTCACTCATAAGTGGGCCTCGAACAATTATAATACTGTAAGAAAGTGATTGGCAGTAGTGGGAAACTGTCAGGGGAGGGGGGTGGACTGGCAGTTGAGGGAAACAGCTCATCAACAAGGGTACCTGCATAACCAGCGTTTGTATACCTAAGCCTGAATTGTACCCCACATCTTTATAATAAAAGACAAAAGTAGGCCAAAGGACTTACCCTGCTGCATGACCTTGGTTAGGCCCTCAGACTTTCTAAGCCTCAGTTTTCTCAGTTGAAAAATGAGAAAAGGAATAGATCGAATGAAGGGACGACCGTGAGAATATTTAAAGCATGTGGCTGAGTACCTGGTTGGTCATACTACGCTACGGCAAGAAATAACCCCCAAACACCGACGGCTTAAGATGAGGTTCACTCCTCAGCCGTGCCACGTCTTCCCTCCGGGTCAGTAGCGGGACTCTGTCCGCGGTCGCCACTCAGCGCCCGTCAGTGTCCTCTTGACTCGGCTGGCACCTCCGCCACGGGGAGAGACGCTGGCGGGCCTGTCCCGGCCGAAGAGCGGCACTCCTGCCGGCCACTCCCTGGGCCAAGCCCCCGCCCTCCCCGCCTCCAGGGCCAGGAAGTGCGGTCCGGCCAGGCGCTCAGCGGCGGGAGAGCCCGAGGTCCTGCGGCGTCCCGCCGCCCTCCCGCACCCGGCCCTGCCCCGGCGCCCCTTCCCGCGGCCGCCGCCCCGCGGCTTCCTGGCCGGCCTG
>NW_007097799.1:973-6447 GCF_000164805.1 Carlito syrichta | reverse complement strand
CTGGCCACACACACCGATCTCAACGCGTGGGGCCGCCGTTCTGCCGGGCAGAAGCAGCACTTTCAAGGACCAGGCTGCAGCAGCCGCACCCTGGGCGGCCCTGTCTTGACGAGGAGATGGCGGGTCAGGAGGCTTGACCAGAGCAGCTGGACTCCTGCAACATGCGCGCGTCCAGACCTGTAGCACGTGTACTGCGGTCCAGGTGAACGGTGATTTGCCCTCACCGGCCAGTTCCTGGGGTGAAACGCTGGTTGCCCTGTTTTCTTCGGCTCGACATTCTCTCCCGTGGTGGGTTTTCTCCACGAGTGGCCGTAAAACGGCATCAAATATTCCCCCCCGTTTTAGCCGTCTTCTACACTGCGTGTACCACTTTCTCAGTGCAGAAACCAGAAAACGTACACGGGCAGATTCCCTTAGCGCCAGGGTCAGACGTGTGGTCAACACTCTGCTGACCCTGTTTATCCACTGAGACATGTTGCTCCAAGTGCGGAGCGAAGAGACAGCCACAGAGAGCGGGGCTTTCTGACCCAGGCCGAGGGGCAGAACTCCTGGCGCGCTGTCCTGAGTCTCAGAACTGCTCCGTGGCCATGGCAGCGACAGCACCCCGGATGGCCCCAGCCTCCCACTGGGCCTCCCGCCTGCAGCGGATGGAGCCCCGGCTGCAGCCGCGTTGTCCTGCCGCTCGCGTCCTTGGTCGTTTCGTGCAGGCTTTCCCACCTTCCACGCCTCCGTCCGCGCAGGGGGCCGGACTCCGCCCGTGTCTGGGCACTGTCTTTGGCTATGTGGCCTCAGGCTCTGATCCTCCAAGAGAGGCTACCAGCTACGCTTTGACACATTGCTCCAGCCTTTTTTTTTTTGTTGCTTAAATTAGTATCGTTGGCAGCTACCAAGATGCCCCTGAAAGGCAAATGAAGTCAGCAAACGCCCACATCAGCCAAATCCTGGGATTTCCACTTGATAATACCTGACTTCTGCTTTAAATCCATAGCCTCAAATTTGCATCAGATGTCTTAACATTCACTTTCTCTTTTCTGTAGGAAAATAAAGGATGTTAAGTGACATAATGCAACAGCCCACATCGTGGTCACAGTGGTATCTCAGGGTGTGGACAGATCCGGCTCAGCTTCACAACAAAGCTTTGCAGTAGTATGAGATAGCTTTTGCTCTCTTTTCCTTTTGTTTCTGATCCGCTTTTTGAGTTGAAGTCTCACTCTGCCGCCCAGGCTGGAGAGCAGTGGCACGATCACAACTCAGCACAGCCTCCACCTCCTGGGCTCAGCCAATCCTCCCACCTCAGCCTCCCAAGTAGCTGGGACTATAGACTTGCGCCACCATGTCTGGCTTATTTTTATTTTTTGAGGAAAGGGAGTCTTAACTATGTTGCCCAGGCTGGTCTCAAACTCCTGGGCTCAAACAATCCTCCTGCCTCAGCCTCCCAAAGTGCTGAGATTACAGGCATGAACCATTGCACCTGGCCTGATCTGTTTTTGTTTGTCTGTTTGTTTTTGAAGGTGGATGAAATTGCTAAAAGAACCTTCACAGACAAGGCGTGTTGTATATCAAAATTTCAGCCCATGGTCCTATCATATAAAATCTTGACCACTAGAAATTTCCCTTATGGTCAAAACCAGAGATCGAGGACCCCTCCCCCACATGGGTATTTTTCTCTGACACAATAGCAGCAGCCACTTCTAGCCTGACACCCAGCCCACAAGGAGGCTCTCACGCCTCTCCACCCTTTCTGATTTAGCTGAGATTGATTTCAGTACTGGGCAATTTGCAGCGATTGACCTATTGAGAATATTTTAGGAAGGCTCCCTTTTCAGAACTGCTTTAGAAGTGATGATGGGAGCATTCTCCCATGGGACATGCTTTTGCTGCTGTGATTATACAAGTCCAAATAACTGCAACACTTGGTGCACCCAGGACCCACACTCTTATTCTTTGTGAGTGACACAGGGGGCCCAGCCATGGGGAAAAGTATCAGAAACTCAAAAGTTTGAAGAAATTTGAAAGAACCAGGCTAACATATTCTTAATTTTACTTATGGTAAGATTAGGTCAAAAGTTTTATATCGTCTTTAGGTGATAATTCCTTACAAGATTTTCAGTGAAGAATTCTAACAGGGAAATTCACATTTATGGTCTGTAGTAGACTAAATAATCCAATTCTTCATTTCTCCCCATATCCGGAGCCCAAGTTTGCAATTTCTCTGGAGCCCAACTTTGCAATTTCTCTCACGAAAGCTGGGCTTTTCAGCCTCAGCACTATCGATATTTGAGGCTGGGCAATTCTTTGCTGTGCTGAGCCTCAAATATCAATAGTGCTAAGTCTGAAAAGAGCCATCCTGTATGATGTGGGAAGCTGAACAGCATCTCTGACTTACACCTAGCAAATGTCAGGATCACTCCTCACCACCTGCAGCTGAGACAACCGAAAATACCTCCAGACATTACCAATGTCCTCCCCTGAAGAGACAGAGTTTCTTCCAGTTGAGAACCACAGCTCTAAGGGGAAGTGGTTCTCCCATGGCTTTACACTCAACTCACAGGACTTTCTTTGGCCAAGGAGGAGCGCAAACTATGCCTGCAAAGTGAAGCCTGCACTCTTGTGCCTCTTACATCACCACAAGCAGAAAGTCCCAGGGCAGGTCAGCCTGAACCCTGGGAGGAGACACCGGGAGCACAGCCACCTCAGCTGGCCCAAAGCAGCGGGAAGTGGAGCCATCCAGCTACTCCATCCTGAAAGTCGAGTTGTCTCATTCAACCTCAGGCGTGTGAGAAGCACATGCCGCTGATATTGTGTGGTTGGTGACTGACTGGTACATACCCTTTAGCCAGAGTAAAGTAGTGCTAACTCCTAATTATATTGAGTTGGACTTATGTTTTGACACTCTCCCTCACTCCTCGTTTCCTTTCCCTGATTGCAGCTAATCCTTAATGTAATCCTTAATTCACATCACACGAATTCATCTAGCTGCCATCTAAAAGCGACCTGTGACCGCCTGACTACCTACTCATGTAAATTTAGGTGATGAAACTGGATTGTTTGTCAAAAGCATTGAATTTTACAGGGATTCCTTATACATTCTGAATACAAATCTTTTGTCAAATATATAAATTGCAAATATTTTCTACCAAGGGATTCCTTATACATTCTGAATACAAATCTTTTGTCAAATATATAAATTGCAAATATTTTCTACCAATCTTTGATTTCTTTTTTATTTTCTTAATAGCATTTCCTGATGAGCAGAAACATTTTAATGAGTCAGTTAGTGCCTTTTTTGTTCTAAGAAATCTTTGCTTAGATTGAAAAGATATTCTCCCATGTTTTCTTCTTTATAGTTTTGCCTTTGGTGTTTAGGTTTTATAGATTAAATTCATAGTTTTGGCTTTTTTATTATCTTGAATTAATTCTAGTGAATGGTATGAATTTGGATCAAGATTAATTTTCATTCCTATAAATACTAAGTTTTAACAAATTTTAATATGATGTTTTGTTACTGGAAAAAGCAGGATAACTGGGTACAGTGGCTCACAGCATTTTGGGAGGCGGAGTGGGAGGACTGATTGAGCCCAGGAGTTCAAGACCAGCCTGGGCAACATAGTGAGACCTCATCTCTACAAAAAAAAAAAAACGAAAATAAAATTAAAAATTAGCTGGGCTACTTGGGAGGCTGAGGTGGCAGAATTGCCTGAGCCCAAGAGGTTGAGCTATGATTGTGCCACTGCACTCCAGCCTAGGTGACAGAGTGAGACACCAACTCAAGGAAAAAAAAAACACACACACACAGATATAAAATATGTACTCTAGTACCAGAAGTATCAGAACCACTTTTAAGGCAAGAAATGAGATTGGAAATAAAATAAACAATCAGATTAATAGATCTTGTCATTGGGGGGACTATGAATGATTTATTTCCTCTTTCTACTTTTATATTTTCCACATTTTCTAGAGTAAGCTTGTTTTCATTTCATAATTTGGAGAAAAACTTTACTTTAAAAGGTTTTCTGCTCCTCTGAAGTTAGCCAAAAGTCAAAGTACTGGGCTTTTTACTGTAGTCAGTAAACTATTCAGATTGCTGGGTGCTCTGAACTCAACTGCAGAGGCTGTGCAAACTTCACACACCTCCACGGTGATCTCTCATAAACCAGGTTAGGATTCAGGTGGTCTTTAGGCCTCTGTTAAGCCTATAGCGTTCCTGAGAGGTCCAATCACAACTCAGACATTTAAAATCCAAGGTAGCAAAGAAAGAGAAAGAAGGTGCCTGGTGCCGTGGCTCAAGCCTAGCACTTTGGGAGGCCAAAGCGAGAGGATTGCCTGAGCCCAGGGGTTCAAGACCAGCCTGGGCCACTTGGTGAGACCTCATCTCTACAACAAATAAAAAAATTAGCTGGGCGTGGTGGTGCACTCCTGTAGTTCCAGCTACTTGAAAGACTGAGCTACTTGAAAGGTCTGAGCCCAGCAGGTCGAGGTTGCAGTGGCCGTGAGTGTGCGACTGCACTCCAGCCTGGGAGACAGAGTGAGACTCTGACTCAAAAAAAAATAAAGAAAAGAAAGAGAAAGGAGGAAGTCCAATCTAGAGCAGGTATTTTGACTGAAAGTTGAACGCATGCCCGAAAACAGTACTGTGATTTGATACTTCAGCCTTAGTTTCTGAATTCTCAAAGCTTGAGGGGCATGAAATGCATTATGAAAAGGCTTTGTTCTCATACAGGCTCAGGGTGTCAAAGTGCATACCTTCCGTGTTTAGCTTGGGTGGGGAAATACCACGGAATCCTGCAACCAAGACTATGGCTCTGCAGAGTCTCTGCTGGGCTCTGTAGTCCTTGGCCTGCTCAGGGTGGGCTCTGCAGTCCCTGCCACTCTGCCTGTGCATGCTGCTTCTCTTGACCAAGCCTCCTTCCCACTCCTAAGTAGCTCGCCCTTGTCTGCATCGTCTGCCACTAAGCCTCACTCACTCCATCCAGACCTGGGCCCCTGCCTGTCTTCCTAGATGACATGGCCATTTCTGATAGGTGTGTTCTACTACCATGACGTCCTGTCCCTCTGCCATTTCATCCTTGACAGTGCTAGCTTCCACAAAATATTGTGCCGCTAGGCTGCGTAATGTCGCCACCTGTCATACGACTGCCAGAAAACAAATGGGGCTGAAGGTGAGATGGGGAGAGTTAATCAACAGAACTGCCATCCCATAGAAAAGCCTGAGAAACCAGGGTGGCTTGGTTCCAGAAAGTGTCAGGTTTCAGTAGCCTGTGAGGTGGAAATGAGAACAAAGACATTGCTTTACGCATAATTCAGGAAGAGCAGGATATCATATTAAGGTAGGTAATGTGGGAAAAAATTGTGCAAGGCTTTGCAATGTCCATAGAAAATCAGGCCTGGGGTGGGGAGGGTGGGATTGGCAGTCGTGGGAAGCTGCTGGGCGGGGGGTGCGGAGGGCCCACTAATCCCCCGGGGGGCCCGCAGGG
>NW_007097799.1:0-915 GCF_000164805.1 Carlito syrichta | reverse complement strand
TTGAAATAAAAAATTAAAAAGAAAAGAAAATCGGGCCTTGCTTTGCACACACCCTCCAAGCTACCTCAGTCGATGAGGTTTGAGCCTCTCATGGTCTTTGAGCTACTTTATGACTGTGAATCCGTTGTTCCCCTCCCCGGTGCCTTAAGGAGTAAGCCGGCGTTGCTTCACTGGCACCCGTTTCCACTTCCTCGCTGGCATGTAGGTGCCTGCGGACCTTTGAATCCTCCCTTGGACTGGTTGTAAGAATTTACTGGTCCCTTGGTTACAAGTTAAATGCAATTTTGACACCTGTTCATTTTATGTTCGTGTGAGAGTCATGGCTCTGTCTTTAAAAAACAACGCTTTGACAGTCATTCAAGGACATCCATCGAAAAATAAATTTGCGAAGTGCGCCAACCGGGCCTTCCTTCCCTGCACTCAAAAAACTTGCATTCGTTTCATCACTTGGAGAAAAGCTGTGCTTTAAGAGGTTTTCTGCTCCTCTGAACGGGCTTAGCAGACCTGACGGCAAAATGCCGTTCCCAGTTCGACTCTGGGAACCTCAGTCCCGCTTCGGTCAGAGGCCGCGCCCGGGGCTAGCGGAGAGCTGCCAGGTAAGCGAGGAGCCAGGTCTGGGGGCACGCGGGCCACCTCGCTCCGCGGAGAGGCCGTCGGGACGTCCGCCCCCGGGGGTCTCTCCCCCGTCCTGGGGTTTCCGCCCGCATCCCGGGAGTGGTCATACCGATTTCGAACGGAGCTGGCCGTCGACGGGCGGGGCTCAGCGGCTGCGGGGCTGGGCTAGGACGCCGAGAAAAGCTGCGGCGGAGCTGGGGTGCCGGGCCGGCCCGGGTTTCGGAGTCCGGCCTCGCCCCCGGGCTGCAGACGGGCCGCTCCGGGGTGGCTTCCGGGAGGAGGCGCGCGGAAAGGAGGGCC
>NW_007097798.1:0-849 GCF_000164805.1 Carlito syrichta | reverse complement strand
GGCTGCAGTGGCCATGAACATGCCACTGAACTCCCAGTATAGGCAACAGAGTGAGATTCTAACTCAAAAAAAAAAAAAATCCTTGCAACAACTTTCAAAGGTAGATATAGACGTGATTATCTCCACTTTATAGGGGAAAAAACTGAGAATCAGAGTGCTTAAGCAACTTGCCCAAGTTCGACAGCTAGTAAATGGCTGAGCTGGCGTTCAAATTCAGGTCATCCTACTCTATGTCTAGAGTCATCTTCGCACAAGACCTAGTCTTCTTTCAGAAATAAGCTCAGTTTCTCCTCCAATAACTGTTTCCCTGAAAAAAGTTGTAATATTCCCCCCTCTGCTACTTACTTTATAGCATCTACAAACATTGAACTGTTATGTCTATACCTTATCTTCACTGCACCTGGGAGTTGCTTGAAGACTGAGAGAGAGCTCCTTGAAGACAGCACTCACAACTTACTCAGCCCTGTGTATCATCAGAACCAATTAACACAGAGCCCAAAACCTATGTTGACTAAATGAATGAATGTATGCATAAATGATTATTTTTGCTTGCTACTAAGACTCCATAATCAGCAAAATGCTTTGGGGAATAATTAAAATCACCTGTCAGATACTACTAGGGGTTTAATACAGCAGTCATTAAAAACTCACTTTTATTTTTTGAGTCGGAGTATCACTCTGTCATCTAGACTGAAGTGCGGTGGCATGATCACAGCTCACTGCAGCCTCAAACTCCTGGGCTCAGGCTTCCCAAGTAGCTGGGACTACAGGTGCATGCTAGCACGCTCAGCTTGCTTATTTATTTATTTATTTATTTATTTATTTATTTATTTATTTATTTATTTATTT
>NW_007097797.1:0-854 GCF_000164805.1 Carlito syrichta | reverse complement strand
CTATTGAAAGTATTCCAGGCAATTGAGAAAGATGGAATTCTCCCCAAATCATTTTATGAGCTAACATGACACTGATATTCAAACTGTGTAAAGATCCAACAGCAAGAAAAAAGAGAACTACAGGCCAATATCCCTTATGAACATGGATGCAAAAATCCTCAATAAGATTCTAGCAAATTGGATCCAAAAACACATCTCAAATCATCCACCAGGACCAAGTAGGCTTCATATCCAGGATGCAGGGCTGTTTCCGCATCTGCAAGACCATAAATGTAATTAAATACATCAACAGATGTAAAAACAAGAACCACATGATTATATCATTAGATGCAGAAAAAGGCTTTGATAAAATCCAGCATCCCCTGTTGATAAAAAGTCTCAAACACGTAGGTATAGAAGTAACATACCTCAAGATAGTAACCACCATCTAACATAAACCCATATTTAGTATATTGCTAAACAGACAGAAAGTGCAAATATTTCACCTGAAAACCAGATCAAGACCAGGCTGCTCACTCTCACCCCTCTTGTTCAATATTGTTTTGGAAGTCCTAGCTAGAGCAATTAGACAAGAGAAGGAAATCCGGGTTATCCAAATAGAAAAAGAAGTCAAGTTATCCCTCTTTGCTGATGATAAGATCTTATACCTCATAAATCCAAGAGAATCTGTCAAAAACCTGCTTGCACTAATAAAAGACTTTGGTAAAGTCAGAATACAAAATAAATATGCAAAGACAGTTGCATTCTTATACACCAATAACAAGCAGGCAAAGAACCAAATATAAAGCACAATTCCATTCACAATAGCCACACAAAAAATGAAATACCTCAACATCTTCCTAACCAGAGAAGTG
>NW_007097796.1:0-894 GCF_000164805.1 Carlito syrichta | reverse complement strand
CCTGCCCAGGCGGGTCTCGAACCCGCGGGCTCAGGCAATCCACTCACCTCAGCCTCCCAAAGGCGCGGGATTACAGGCTGAGCCACCGAGCCCGGCTTTCCAGGCATTTTTTAATGCAGTAAGTTGACACCTAAAATTAAGTCTACAAGTTCACTCCTAGTCAACTTGGCACCCTTATGCATCTCTTTAAACCATAAGTAACTTTCAAATAAATAAAACTGAAAGGTAATAGTTCTGCCTAATATGATATAACCAATACTAATGTGATATAACTATCCTATGTACAACTGAAAATGCACTAACATTTTCCCCAGAATTTGACTTTCAGGATTTCAGTGTTTAGGATTTTACTCTTACAAGATTGTGATTTCAGACATTAAGAATTTAACCTTTAAAAATTTATCTATTTAGGATTTTTTATTTTTCAGAATTTCAGTATTTGGGATGATGGTGTTTGAGGTTATGTCTTTCTGGAATATAATTAACACTGAATAGTACCAATGTGAATGGACATTATCCAATCTGTTGAGGACCTGGATAGAACAAAAGGACAGAGACAGGGTAAATCCAGTCTTTTTCTTCTTAAACTGAGATATCAATTTTCTCCTGCCTCAGAGCTCCTTGTTCTTGGACCTTCAGACTCTGGAACTTAAACCAGTGACCCCAGCTATCTGTCCTTTGAACTTGAACTGAGAGTTACATCATCCCCTGCTTCTCAAGCTTTTATACTTGGACTAAATTATACCCCCTGATTTCCTGGTTGCTCAGCTTATAGACGGAATATCCTGGGACATCTCAACCTCCATAACTACATGAGTAAGTTCCCATAAAAATAAATCTCTCTCTCTCTCTCTCTCTCTCTCTCTCTCTCTCTCTCTATATATATATATATAT
>NW_007097795.1:0-859 GCF_000164805.1 Carlito syrichta | reverse complement strand
GACAATCCACTCACCTCAGCCTCCCAAAGGTGCGGGATTACAGGCTGAGCCACCAAGCCCGGCAATAATGCTCATCTTTTAATGTTTCTGGCAAACACAAATCAAGCAATTTTTACAATTGACACTGATATGCCTACTTTAGTATAGCAAAACAATTTACATAAAGATCATTATAAAGCCCTTAGGATAGTTACATACTTCAACCTCTCTATTTTAAGGAGTGGAGAAGATGGGGATTGACGGAACAAGCCTATTTTCTCCAAGAAGTCTCAAACAATTTTATATAGCTTAAAAAGCTTAATTATACGGAAACATGATTACATTTTTATTCTGTTAAAATCTCTAAAATAACACTATATGTAAGCCTTCATATTGAATAGTTCTTTATTTTCAAGACTATAAAAAGAGAAAGAAACTGGCTTTTGGTGACAAAAGACATCACAGGATTTAATAAATAATCTGTTAGAACTCAAAATACTTTATCTTTTAGCTAATTTTGGAAATGTGATTTTTCTCATGAACTGAAAGACTTCCATTTCATAGAAGTACAGATGACCCTTGAACAACATGGGTTTGAATTACACGGGTCTACTTACACAAATTTTTCTTCTGCCTCTGCCACCTGAGATGACAAGACCAGCCCCTCTTTTTCCCCCTCAGTCCACACAATGTGAAGATGAGGATGAAGACATTTATGATGATCCACTTCCACTTAATGAACAGTAAATATATTTTCTCTTTCTTATAATTTCCTCAATAACATTTTCCTTTCTCTAGCTTACCTTATTGTAAGAAAATAGTCTATAATACATAGAACATACAAAATACATTTCTTTTTTTTTTTTTTTTTTTTTTTTTG
>NW_007097794.1:274284-279250 GCF_000164805.1 Carlito syrichta | reverse complement strand
GGCGACGCTCGTCTCCCTGCCGACGTCCCAGCCGCCCACGGGCTGGGCCCGCTGGAGCCGGCCTGTCCCGCGCGTTCTTGCGGTCCCCTCTCTGCGCTCCAGGCCGACTCGGGGACCCTTCCTCCCCGGGCGACGTCGGAGACTGAGCCCTCGCATGTCCGCAGGTCCTCTCCGAGCGCCTCCCAAGGACGCGGGAAATTTGCGGTTCTTGAACTCCACGCTGCTGTGGGTGCTCGAGCCACGCGTCCTCTGGGACTCCCACCCACCGCCTTGTCCCCGCCTGGCCACCCACCTACGGAAGGGCCGCAGGGCTGCAGCTGCCGGGTGGTGGCTTTGAACACCGGGGATGCTCAGTCTACCCCTTGCAACATGCACAAAGTTGAGTCTGTGGACTTTGTGTTGGTTTTCCTTCCTAGCCTGCTCGTTGGGTTTTTATCACTTCATTCATTCCTGTAAGAAATGCAGTTGCAAGGCTCCAGGCTGGGAGCAGTGAAAGCAAGGGGAACCGGCCTGAATAGGAAGTAAGAGAGGCCGCTGGTAGGCACGTGGAGGATGATGGTCGCAAGAGGGCCTGTGTGCAACTATGTGTCTCTTCATTTGGGAGAGGCCTAAGTGACTGCCACAATTTGGGCAGCCAACTTATCCCACTGTTCAAAGGCAATGTATGTCTAGCAAGTGTGTTGTGGGAGCCACGCCATGCTCAGACTCAGGATGTCATGTTTCCAAGTCGTGAGAGCTTCCAGGATGGAAAAGTCACATCCTGGCTTCAGGCAGTCCTCCCAGGTGAGGCCAGCCCAGGTGAGGCCCTCTCAGGTGAGGCCACCCAGCTCCCTGTACAGTTCACTTGCCTGAATCAATTCTGTTCATAAAGGGTCCCCAGCCATGTCCTGTGGTCCAACTGACACACCCACGCTTTTGTCTCAGCTTTTGTCTCAGCTGCAGCTTCTGCCTCAGCTGTGCCCACGCCAAGCTCGGGCTGCCTTCAGAGGGTGCAGGCGGTTGGAGCCCAGCACATGCCATGACTCCTGCCAGAGGCAGGCTCATGGCTCTGGGTGGTGACAGCTGCCACCGTGGGAAGGGCCTACGGTTGAAAACAGAGGGACGTAGGTACAAAGTGGGAAACGGCTCTAGATTGGAAGGCGTCTCCTCCCTTCTCTGGCTGCGAGGAGATGGTCCCTAGCTATAGGTCACTGAGTAACTTCACGGGTCACCGGCTGTCTTCTGGGCACTACACCTCGAGGTTATTGAACCCCGTCACCACAGGCAACACTTTTATAAATTTAAGAGTAATCAAGGCCAGGAGTGGTGGCTCATGCCTGTCATCCCAGCACTTTGGGAGGCCAAGGCAGAAGGATTGCTTGAGCCCAGGAATTCGAGAACAGCCTGGGCAACATAGCGAGACTTTGTCGCAACGAAAAATTTAAAAAATTAGCCAGGTGTAGTGGCACACGTTTATAGTCCCAGCTCTCAGGAGGCTGAGGTGGGAGGATCACCTGAGTCCGGAAGGCTGAGGCTGTGGTGAGTCATGATTGTGCCACTGCATTCCAGCCAGGGTGACAGAGTGAGACCCCAATTCAAAAAACAAAATGAAGAGCAATCAAGAGAAGGGTGTCCTGCCTTCGTGAGCACCATAGGGTGTTCTTTAAAAGCTGCTGTTCTGGTCAGGTGGGATAGCTCATGCCTGCCATCCCAGCACTTCGGGAGGCAAGGCGAGAGGATTACCTGAGCTCAGAGGTTCAAGACCAGCCTGGGCAACATGGCAAGACCTCATCTCTGCAATAAGTCAAAAAATTAGCTGGGCATGGTGGTGCACGCCTGTGGTTCCAGCTACTTGGAAAGCTGAGCCAGAAGGATCGCCGGAGCCCAGCAGGTCGAGGCTGAGGTGGCCGTGAGCGTGCCCCTGCACTCCAGTCTGGGCAACAGAGCGAGAATCCAACTCAAAAAATAAATAAAGCAAAAGCAGTTATTCTGCTGCGTTCACATATTTTGTTCACTCGTCTTTCCCTCACAAGACTCGGCGCTCTTGTCCATCTTGGTCACCTGAGTGCCCGACACATGCCTGGCATCTAACAGTCATTCATTAAAAGGCTGAGAAACTGCAAGGACAGAGAACTGCTTGGGAATTTAGGAGGAAGTGTGGTTACAGGTCAGGGTGGAGGTCCCCAGATGCTCTGGGATTCATTGGCAGTTTATGTGTGGGTGAAGAACTGTGGAAGCAATTAATCGGCCACGCCAGGCTCCACCACTCAGCCCCTCACTGTCCCGTCCACTTCCAGATCTGGAAAGGGGATAATAGTGGGCCTGCCACCCCATGGTACTCCGGGGTGTTGGGGGAAGAAAGGCGTGGGTGGGTGCTGCATTCACAGAGGGCCCACCTGGTGCCCAGCACCATGGAGGGCGTTGGCAACTGTCAGTATCCATCACTGTCATCTGAGAATGGGGCTTGAATGTGTCCCTACTTGGCAAGGGTGCTGAGAGGCTGATTCAGGAAAAGGGGGACACGGGCCTGGATGCTGACAGAACCCCTTCTGGAGCCGGGACCCAGGGCTATGTTGTGCTCCTGGCAACCAATGGGCCTTGTGTTCGGGCGTGGCTATTGTGTAGATGACACATCTGATCTCAGTGGCAGTGGTGGGGATCCAGGTCTGACCACCGGGTGTGGCGGAGGCAGCACTGGACCCGGGTTTGTGAGTTCAGGAGTTCACAAGCAAGCACCCTGCTGGCGGAGTTGCCTCTACGCAGGGAAGAGAGCACAGGCTGGGGTAACCCCAGTGAGGGGATTCGAGGAAGCTGGGTCGGACACCAGTCACAGGGTAGGAAGCACGGTCTACATGGGAGGCACCTCCAGGGATGGATGGCGGCTTTCAACTCTGTCCTTTAAGTTGGCAAGTTTCTTCCACTTTTTTTTTTGTTTTTTAGTCAGAATCTCACTCTGTTGCCCAAGCTGGAGTGCAGTGGCATGCTCACGGTCACCGCAGCCCCGACCTGCTAGGCTCAGGTGATCCTTCCACCTCGGCCTCCCAAGTAGCTGTAACTACAGGCACACACCACCATGCCCAGCTAATTTTTCTAAAATTTATTGTAGAGATGAGGTCTCCCAAAGTTGCCCAGGTTGGTCTCAAACCTGTGGGCTCAGGCAATCCTCTCACCTTGGCCCCCCAATGTGCTGGGATTATAGGCGTGAGCCACTGCGCCCAGCGACACGTTTCTTCTTTGTTGTTCATGGGTTTTTTTATTTTTATTTTGAAATACTTTCAGATTTGCAGAAAAGTCACAAAGATTGTGTGAAGCATCCCCAGATCCTTGCCCCCGGAGTCCCCAGATGCCAACAGGTGCCCAGGTTTGTTCCGCCCCCCCACACACAATTTTTCCTACAGCGTTAGAGAAGGAGCTCAAGACATGGTTCTGCTTTACCAATGAATTCCTCAGCAACTTTTCCCACAAGGACAGTCTTCCATCATGATCAAAATCTGGACCTAACCGCTGGCCAACACTGTTATCTGATCCAAGTCACGTTGACATTCCACCAACGGTGGCAAGAATGAAAAGTAAATTCAAGTCAGCGTCTAATCCGCGATTACACCAGTGATCGTATCTCCTGGTAGTGCCTTTTATTTCATCCACTTTTGCCTGTTAGTGCAATGGCCGCACATCCATGGCCCCTGTAGGGTGGCAGAGGCTTGCTCCCGGCCCACGCTCTGGACAGGCTCCCTGGAGTCCTCTTCTCCACAGGGCCCCAGCCTGGGCCTGCCACCTGGGGCCTCACTCCAGCCCCGCCCAGGCCAATGGTGGCAGGGATCCTGCTGGGTGGGTCCCATGAGGACCCCTCACCTGGATATCTGATCACCTCCACATCTGATGGAATTTCTTCCCCTCCCCCGCTGATGTCTGGTCACCCTGGCCTTCACAGGAATCCTGCCCAGTTGGCCCAGTGAGCACCCTCAGCCTTCCATCTCCTTGGGTGATTTTCCACCATTGCCCCCTCACCCTGTTCCTTGGCCACGAATCCCCCCGTGCCCCAGTGGAGCCTGGTCTCTTCCCCACCCCCACCTTGTGATGCCCCCATTGCAGGAGGCTTGAGTAAAGTCTCTCCTACCATGTGACAAGCATCAGAGTACTGCCAGAGAAGATATAGAGAAAATTAGAACCCGCTCGTAACCCCTCACAAGCTGTCCCCAGAATGCCTGTTAAGTTTTTTGAAACGAGCATGTATCATCCATGCACCCAGCACCATTCCTTTCCAGGCAGCCACTCCACCTAGGGAGCCCACGGATGGGGAGGTCATCCTTTCTGTACCTCCTGAAAGTCCTTGGTGTCCCGATGTCACTGCTGCCTGGCCCCCGTCACCTCTCACTCCTCATCCCCGACCCCTGGAGAAAACCCCGCACCCCAGTGGTCCGTGAGGAGCTGACAGAAGAAGACTGTGCTCCCCGGGCACCCTGTCCCTGTCTTTGGAGGCTCCACTGGGTGGCAGATTTGACAGAGGGTAGAAGCTACTCTTAAAGGCTCTGAAGCCATGCATGAGACATGGTGGCCCCAGACTCTAGGGAGAGCAGCCAGTGCTTCTGCCCTCCCTAACATCCTCCTCGATGGTAACCTTGCCTCTCGCCTGGGCCTCCAGGCATTCTCCTTGCCCCACACCCCCCACGAAGGGACACGGGACAGGTGGCTGATCACCCCTGCACTGTTCATCAATGCCTCGACACCTGCAACACGATCAAGCAGAGCCAGCAGGGGCGGGGAGGTCTACGGTGAGCCCAGCCAGCTGAGGCCTCCCCAGTGTCCCAGGTGCCTTGTGTCAGGTGTCCTCTGGGAGTGACTGTTGAGCCAGGCGTGGCCCCATCACCCCCTCCCAGGACCAGTGCCCTGAGATTCCATCTCAGGATCCAAGAGACCATGTGCTGAGGCCTCAGACCTGCAGAATGCCCCCGTGCAGCCCCCCTCCCCCAGTGCAGCCCCCCTCATC
>NW_007097794.1:259089-274094 GCF_000164805.1 Carlito syrichta | reverse complement strand
CCACACCCCAAGTGCAGCCCACCTCCTGCCCCACCCCTCGTGCAGTGCCCCCGTCCCCTGACCCACATGTAGGTCCCCTCAGCCCTCATGCAGCCCCCATCCCCCAAACCTCGGGCAAGGCCCCATCCCTGTCCCAAGGGCAGCACCTTACCTCCCACCCCGAGTGCAGCGCCCCCTCCTCCCCGCCCCAAGTTCATGTTGTTTTATGGCCCCACCCCCTCCCAGCTCCTAAGAGAGTATGGAATGAAGTCCACCATGCTCAGGACCCCCAAGGTCACCAGTCAGCCCAGGCCAGAGCTGTGTGTCATGACGAAACCTTCCTGGGAGCCTGAGCCCTACCCAGAGGCCCTAGGAAGAGGAGAGCTGTGCGGGCTCCAGGTAGAGGCTCACTGCAGACACTGACCTGGATTAGCAATTGATGTCCAATGCACTCCCAGTGGGGCCTCCAGAATGTTAGGTCAGGCCTGCTGGGGTGTGGGGTGTCTCGTGTGCAATATGATGCTGCATGAAAGATGCAAAGAATTGCACAGAAGTTAGATTAGAAAATGTGATTTATTTAGAAAGTAAATTAGAGAGAGAAAGATAGAGGTGATTCACCTCCTCAAGGTAGGGGAGGGAGCCAAAGCTTAAGAAAACATGATTTGGCCATAGCTCAAACAGCACATGGCTTAGCACACCATAGCTTAGCAAGGCGCTGGCCACAATGGCCTGGCAATGGTGGCGATGGTCTGGCGATGGCAACTGACTGCTCAAGCAAGGTTGAATGCTTTTAACCCTTCCCTTGTATGGGGGAAGGTCATTAAGGTGAATGGGTGGTGGTCTGCTCCACCTCATCACGAAGGGGCAGGTAAGCGCAAGTACTGATGTCAGGTGATGGACAACAGGCAGATGGGTGGTTTAGTCACATGATTGCTGCCAGGGTGGTGGGCTAGATGGGAAGCCACAAACTCCTTGACCAAAAAGTGGTTATTATCATTTCTATGGCTTTGGCCAGCCAAGGGGTGATCTTTGATCTTCTGTCTTGACAAGGAGCCTGAAAAGTTTCCTGGAGATCATTATGCTAAACCATGAATCAAAAGATTGGGCTGTCCTGGTCTTGCATCTGATGGAGATTTGCTGAGGGTGTGGGGTAGGCTAGCACTTGGCCTGCTATAAAGTGTAATCTCAAAATGTCTGAACATCTCCCAAAACCTGCCTATTGAGAATTTATCTATCTATGTCTGACCTATGCTAGATTCAAAGTGTGTCAGGGGTAAAGTCTAAGCAAAAATGACTATGCTGAGGCAAAAAGACTGGATTTCCCATAGCTTGGGGTCAGAGAGCATAATCTTGGTTCAGGGGCTGGTGTTGCCATGGCATCGTTACATGTGCTGCCATATTCCTTTCAACCACAGCCTCAATGAGGCTAGAGATAGATCTTATGATTAAAGTGACTAGGCAGAGTAGAATCAGACATCTTCCTACAATTGCTAATATGGTCCCTATGAGAGTTTTGAATCCCCCAAAGGCTGAGAACTATCCCCCAAACAAGTTTCTAGGGTTCCAGTCTTTCCAGGTTTGAACAGGTACATGTGCTATTAGTGACCTTCTGCCACGGGTCCAGGCATCTGGAGCAACCATCGCCAGACCTACAGCAAAAACCAAGGTAAGAAGTACAGCAATAGGCACTAGCAAAGGATGATACTGCATTACACTGTACCACAGTCCATTTGTTTGTTAGTTAGTCGATTCCTCAGGCTTCTGCCATGCATTGATTGGTCAACTTCCGGAGTGACTAAAGCAGGGCTGTTGTCCTCTAGGGTCCTGGGGTCACAGCTTGCTTTCTTTGGATAGTCAGCTTTCCTGGTGTGGATGGATCGGAAGTGCATTCCCAGTCTTGGAAGGCCAGTATCACTCTGCTGTGATGAATCCAGGGGCCCACCTCTGCTACCTTTATTGCAGTGGGGGTGGACAAAATGACAGTAAATGGACCTCTCCAAAGAGCCTTTAAGGGCTGGATGTTCCATTCCTTTATCTGTACAACCTCTCCTGGCTTAAACGGGTGAGCATCTCTGGTTAAGCTTATAGGCAACTGCTCTCTAACTCAATGATGTATAATAGTGAGAGCCAATCCAAGAGCTTGCCTTTGCTGTCTTAGAGCAAGATTGCCCACCTCTAATTTTAAATCCCCCTTTATTCCCTTAACTATGAGGGGAGGGCACCCGTAAAGAATTTCAAAAGGAGAACCCTGTCTGCTTAGTGCGGTTAGACCTAATTCTTGGCAAAGCTCTTGGCAACAGTTGATCCCAACATAGGTGGGTTTCCTGGCATAGTTTACTGAGCTGCAACTTTAGAGTTCAGTTCATTCATTCCATTTTTCCAGAACTTTGTGGGCAATAGGCAGTGTGTAACCTCCATCTAATTCCTAAGCCCCGAGCCATTGACTGTGCTACCCCAGCTACAAATGTCGACTCATTATCCGCCCTATAGTGATCAAGATTCCAAATCAGGGAATGGCTCCTTTAGAAGCAGCCATGCTGTTTTCATGTGCATGTTGGGTGCAGGTAGGAATGGCCTCTATCCAACCTGGGAAAGTACATACAAAAACGAACAGATATTTGCAGCCTTGGACCTAGGGAAGCTCAGTAAAGTCCATAACTATTTTTTCAAAAGGGGCCCCTCCAACACTCTGCACTCCCAGAGAGATTTTAGGCCCCTGCCACGGTTGTTTCAGGCACGCATTGCTCACATACTGCCCAGGCTATGCTGGAGAGTCAGGGAACTTAAAAGTGCAGGCCTAATGTGGTCTCAAGGGTTGTCCGGTCCATATGCATTTCTTGATGTCACTGCTTGGAGCCAAAGTCTTAGGGACAATGACTCACCTGTCCTTAAATTTCCACCATCCTCCGGGAAGACAATCCCCATCTTTCATTTTGAGCCATGTCTGCCTGTGCTGTGATTAGTTAGAGTCCCATTCTGCCAATGGACTTGAGAACAATGCTGCAGTAAAAGCTGCCGACTCCAAGGGTTCCTGGGAGGCCGCAAGCTTTGCCTCCCGGCCTGCCTTTCAGTTTCCTTGGGCGGCCCTTGAGTCTCCCCTCTGGTGTCCCCTGCAATGCCTAACTTCTATCTTCTTAGCTCAAGAATTTCTTTGCCATACTTTATGTCTTTTCCTCCTGAGTTGATCAGGACCTTTTCCTTATACAGAGCGCCGTGTGCATGGGGGGTGGTGAAGGCATATTTAGAGTCAGTGTATAGATTAACGCTTAGTCCTGCCGCCAGCTGGAGAGCTCGGATGAGTACAACTAATTCTGCCTTTTGTGCAGAAGTCCCTTTTGGCAGAGGCTTCACTTCTATGGTGGAACGCAGGGTTACTATAGAGTATCCTGTACACCGTTCTCCTTCCCTTATGAAGCTGCTGCCGTCAGTGAAGTATTCCACATCAGGGTCCCTGAGAGGCTGGTCTGTCAAGTCAGGCCGGCTGGAAAATACCTCGTCCATGACCTCGAGGCAGTTATGACAGGGCTGACCCGGCTCAGTGGGCAGCAAATTTGCAAGGTTGAGGTCCACACCACTTCTCAATGGCTGTGTGGATTCTCACACAGCATTCGCTGATATTTGACTATCTGGACGTTAGGTAGTCAGTTTTGCCCCTTATGTTCCACTAACGTCAACTTCAAGTGTGGTACTTGGACTGTTAGTCCCTGTCCCATAGTCAATTTGTCAGCCTCTGCCACTAGAAGGGCTGCGAGTTAGGCAAGGCAGCCAGCCTTGGGCAACAGTGTTAAGCCACTTGGAAAAGTGTGCTATCGGGCAGTGCCAGGACCCCAGCATTTGGAACCCCAGCTATTCCAGTGCATTCCTGTATGTATAGGAAAAAAGGCTTAGATATATTGGGGAGTCCCAGGCTGGGTGCACTAACAAGGGCCTGCTTAATTTCCTCAAAGGTCTTTTGTTGTGCTTATTCCCATAACAGTGGCTCCCGTTCTCCTCCCTTTGTGTTTTCATAGAGAGACTTTGACAGTATCGAGAAGTTTGGTATCCAAATTCCACAGAACCCCATGACCCCAAGAAATTCACAAACCTGGCATCTGGTAGTCAGAACTGGAATGGAGCAGACAGCTTGTTTTCTCTCTGGACCAAGTTGACATTGCCCCTGGGATAAGTGGAAGCCGAGGTATTTTACCTTCTCTTGGCAAATTTGGGCCTTCGCCTTTGAAGCTTTGTAGCCAGCCTTCCATAAAAGAGTGAGGAGCTGCATACAGTCCTTCTGTGTTTGTGCGGTGAGCAGCAGGTCGTCCACATATGGGAGCAGCATACAGCCATACTGGTTCACAGGGAAGGCCTTTAAGGCAGAGGCTCATGCTGTGCCAGAAATGGTTGGGAAATTTTCGAGCCCCTGTGGCAGTCTAGGTCAAGTCAACTGGTCTTTGTTGCCATTCTCCCACCGAAAAGCCAAATCAGTTGACTCCGAGGAGCCAAGTGGATACAGAAGAAAGCATCTTTGAGATCTAAGCATGTAAAGAAGGCAGCTAGACCAACAAAATTGCTCTTGGGGACCACATATGGTTGGAGTGCAGGCTGGTATTATCCCTGAACCACCTGGCCTCTTCCTCTTTCCTGGGGAGCTAGACAAAAACCTTCCAGCTTCGGGCACTCCTTTTTCCAGTTCCCTTCTCGGAAACAGCGCATTGGTTTCCCCCTAATCTCATCACTGGGTGGGGTGTGTTGTTCTGCCAAGGCAGCGGCCAGCAGGTCTACTTTCTCCTTTTTCAGTCTGCTTCCCTTAAGGCCTCCTGGTTTCGGTTGACAAATACCTTTGTTGCAACCTCTATCCGTTGGCTAGTGTTCACCCCAGCAGCTAACTTTTGTTGCTTGCGTTGGATGTCTCCCTGAGCCCGATCGACAAAGGCCGCATCAATCATTCTCCGATTTTGGGCTTCCTCTGGGTTGAAGGGAGTGTAGAGGCGAATGCCTCACATAGCCTCTCATAAAACTCGGGGGCCTTGGAGCACCTCTGAGGTTTCGCTCATGTTCACGGCCTTTTCGCCTCCTTCTCTCATACCCCCCAAAAGACCCTCTTGACAGCGCTCAAGCATTTGAAACTCATGGCCATCATTAGGGTCCCACTGAGGGTCTTCTTTGGGGAACCAATGGTGAGTGTAGGCCTGAGCATTCATTTTCCCTGCAGGGGTGTGCTCCTCTAACTTCTCTAAAGCAGGCTGAGTAATCCGGCAGCACTCTTCAGTGTTAAACAAAGTTGAGGGAAGCTGACAGCAATCAGTCCAAGGTGTGTTTGGGGTGACCAAGGAGAAGAGGTAGATCCTGGGCTGAGATTTGCCTCTGGTGTGGCTCTAGCCACGCCAACCCCGGGGGGTTGCAGGCAGCAAGGAGGATTACAGCGGCGTCTATGGCAGGGGATTCTCCTTGGGTTCCTCAGCCAGAATGGGTGTTCCCAATTCTGGTCAGCATTTCAAGGGAGTCATTGCTTGGGCCAGCATGATTTTATAGTTTTCTTCTAAACAGACCTTTACCCAAGGTGGTTGAGAGAGAACGACATCTTGTCGACAGTCTACACAGAGAAACTGGTCAGGGTGGCCTGGATCCCCCACAGTAACCCTAAATACCTTACTGACAAGTTCTTTGTCTAGTGACCCCTCAGAGGGCCAGCTCACACCAAACCATGACCAATATCTTTCACAGAGTGCCCAAAGCCTTTTGGGAGTCAGCTTGATCCCATTATCCTCTGAAAATCCCCGTTTGAAATTCTTTGCCATGCACTCTAAGGGGGTAAGCTTGCTCTGATCGCCGCCCATTCCCACCCACTAAAAGACGACAATCACACGCAAGATGGGAACGGGTAGGAAGGGAAAGGGAATGGACACACGCTAGGTCCATCTCCAGCCATATCTCTCATGGGATATTTCAGGTGACTTCTGGCAATAGGTGAGTCGGTATAAACCCCTGACCAGGTTTTGATTCAGGTCAACCTTCCAAGTAGCTGGAACCACAGGCACACACCACCATGTCTGGCTAGTTCCTGAACTACTCCCGCCATTTTGCTGTGTGAAGATCACCACCAGAACCAAATCAGAAGGACTGCACTCATTTTGCCACCAGGTGACATCTCATTCACTCACATTCATACAATATCTCAACCCGCCACCACCCAGCACCTTAGAATTACGGTTTCGTCCCCCTAGGGGACTACTCGGGCAACTCTGGGAGGTGATCAGGCTCCCCTTCTGCCTCTCAGGGACAGGTCTACCAAAACAAACCCAAGTTCTTACCAACCTGATGGGTGAAACTCCTCTGACTGGTTCCTGGTCCTCACCAGGGTTCCTCTGTGCTTCCGGGGTCCTTACCCTGGCATACTGGGATGGCTAGTCCCCTGTGGGTCAAATGGTCCGCTGGCACCAGGTAAGGTGACCTCTTTTGGCATCCTGGAGGTCCTACCCCAGCAACAAGGGAGGTGGAAACACCGTCTCTGCTTCTGGATTTCTGTCCAGTGCACCAGAAATGTAGTGGGAATCTTCCTCAGAGAGATGGGACATTGAGGCTTCTTTGCCCGGAAGCAGCATTTAGTCATGCCGGCACTGGCTCAGCAGATTTGCATCCAAAGGCTGAGCCCTGAACACATCAGGGCATTGTCTTGTGTACCTTTGTTAACTTCCCCTTTGTCTTCCTTATGAGGTAACATATTGGCACCATACAATTTGACTGGATTTTCCATAACTTGGGCCTACTGTTAGTCTTACCGCTCCCAGCCACTGCAGCCTCTACCTGCTGGGCTCTGGCGATCCTTCTGCCTCAGCCTTCCGTGTAGCCGGAATTACAGGCATGCGCTACCACGCCCGGCTGATTTTTTGATTTATTGTAGAGAGGAGGTCTAGCTGCCCAGGCGGGTCTCGAACCCGCGGGCTCAGGCAATCCACTCACCTCAGCCTCCCAAAGGCACAGGATTACAGGCTAAGCCACTGAGCCAGACTAGGATTGCTATTCTGATTGGTTTCCACCGAAAGTTTAAACACGTAGCCTGCCAAAGTAAAAAGCCTGCAAAAGAGAAAGCACGAAGAAGCAGGAAGTAACATATTTCTCCTTTTTCTGTTTTTTTCTGCATTTTCAGAAGGACCCCTGCCTCACAATCACAGCCACTGCAGCCTCAGCCTGCTGGGTTCAGCGATCCTTCCTCCTCAGCCTTCCAAGTAGCTGGGACTATAGGCGTGGACCACCATGCTCGGCTAATTTTTTAAATTTTTTTGTAGAGACAAGATCTCACCAAGTTTCCCAGGCTGGTCTCAAATCCTTGGGCTCAGGCAATCCTCTCACCTTGGTCTCCCAAAGTGCTGGAATGACAGGTAGGAGCCCCCACACCCAGCAGCACAGTGATTGAAGGACGAAGCTTTAGAGTAGTGGGCAGAACAGGCATTTCCACATTATGTCACCACCAGCTTATAGTAAAGGCCCCTTGCAGTGTCGGGCACCATTTCCTCCTGCTCCAGGCCAAAGCCATCTTTGCCTTTAGACTTCTTCTGCTCACAATTGTCAAATGCTCCATTCTCGGTGAACGTCATGTCCCCCACCCTGAGAAGAGGTGTCAAGCCTTTCCCAGGAAGTCACATTCCCCAGAGCCATTGATGTGGAAATGATGTGGCCCCATTGCCCCTGCGGTGTCCAATCAAATCTCCCCACGAAGCTGTCAGACACCAGGGCCTGAACGCTGGTGTTCAGTGGTTCAAAGGCCACTTAGTTGAGACCTCAGGCGCATGTCACATGAGTGTGTGGGCAGCGCCAGCAGTCATCAATCTCTGCTTATGTCAAATTTACCGTGGAACAGTGGAAAATAAATACAAAACAGCACATCTTCTACCCACGTCGTCTCTTCAGCTCTGTAGGCTGAAATCACCATACCTCGTGGTCTCCTTCAACGTTGACCAGGTCCCTATGTGCTGAGTCAAATAGTGTCTCCCCAAAATTCACTTCTGCCTGGCCTGAAAATGTGACCTTGTTTGACAGTGATACAGAGACCCACTCATGTCCATCTGTATTGACACAGCCCCTAGCCTGGGGCATCGGGGGATTCAAGGGCTCCTGCACACCACTGCGTGTCCCCTTGTCTTCTTGCACTCCCAGAAAGCAGCTTCAGGGACTCTTGACTTCCCTGCAGACCACACCCAAAGATGTCAATCCCTATTTACTCCCTTTCTTTGAACTAGCAGTATAGTATCAATGTAATTGTGAGTCTTGTGATTTGCATAACTTTTGCAATGCATGGTGTCTTAGGCCTTGGAAGCTTCCTTTACTCTAAATGTCACTATCTAAATGTAAAATGCAACTGTAACTTGAGTTCTGTGCAACGCTTTGCTGGACACGTGGCTAATGTCTAGGTACTGACAACTCAGGACTATAAAAGTGAACCGTAAAAGCCTGGAGGGTGAGCAGAACCATTTTAGAAAGACCTTGAGTCTGGCTTTGCTCCCTGGATTCGAACTCAGAAGCAAACTTCTTTCTACCAGTTCCCTGCCCCTTTGATGTACTGATATCAAGGGGAGCAGCCAAGCTTTGCTTGGACTACAACAGATACGTTTGCTCTATATTTGGTCTGCATAGAGGCATCAAGTTAGTATAAAGTCATACAGGATCAGGGTGGCCCTAAATCCAGTGGGCAGCATCATTCTAAGGAGAGGGGAATTCAGAGACATGGAGATGCACAGGGGAGGCAGCCCAGTGGAGGCCAAGGAGGAAGCCGGAGGCAGAGGCTAGAGGGTGGCTCCACCAGCCAGGGAACGCCAAGGTTGGCTGGCAGCCTCCAGAGGCTGGGAGAGCAGTGTGAATGGAGTCCCACTCAGCCTCCAGCTCTGCTGACTCTTGTCTTTGAACCTCTGGCCTCCAGAGCTGTGAGAAGATACAGCTCAGTTGTTTTAAGACATCCAGTTTGTGGTCATTTGTCACAGCAGCCCCTGGATGCTGACACATCCTGCTTCTACAGACTGCCACCTGCCTACTGGGGAAGGATGAGCCAGGAGCCCGTAGGGGGATAAGAAGGATGGTCTGTCCTCGGCCCAGCATGGAGTCAGGCATGGAGCAACCTGGAGAGCACAGCCTCACTGAAAGGAGGTACATATAGAAACCTAGAAGAAACTTGGCTTAGTCTTAGTTCAGTCTTTTTGCCTCAGCACAACCATTAGAAAGCATTCAGACAGGCCAAGCGGCAGTCTATCCCACCCCACCCTTAGGCAAAACTCCATCAGATGCAAGACCAGACAGCCCAAACTTTCAGTTTATGATTTAGCATAATAATCTCTAGTAAACTTTCAGGTTCCTTGTCAAGGTGAAGGTCAAATTCATAGAAATGATAATACGACTACCTTTGGTCAAGGAGTTTATGGACAGCAAATGTCTAACAAGTCTCTTGCAGGAAAAACCCCTCAGGGTTCCAGTTAACCTAATCAGCCCTTTGTGATCTATTGACTCAGACAGACTCCACCACGGCAGTAACCATGTGACTAACCTACCCATCTGCCTGCTCTCCATCACCAGACGCCAGTGCCTGTGTGTGCCTGCCCCTTTGTGATGACGTGGAGTAGACCACCACACAATCGCCTTAGTGATCTTCCCCCATCTAGGGGAATGATTAAAAGGACTCAATCACAAGCAGTCATTTTGCCACTGCCTCACTAGACTCTGGTGTGGCCATATGCTCTTTGAGCTATGGTTGTCACCATGCTTCCCGGTTTGGCCCCCTCTCCCACCTTGGGGAGGTGAATCTTCTCTCTCTCTCTCTCTCTCTCTCTCTCTAGTTTACCTTTAAATAAACTATATTTTCTAATCTAACTTCTGTGCAATTCTTTGCACCTTTCATGTGGCATCAGATGGCACCCCAGACACCCACACCCCAGCAGGACTGACCTAACACGCTGGAGGCCTTGCTGGGAAAGGGTGGAGGCCCCAGCAGGATGACCCTAACACTCACCTCACCAGGCGGAGGCAGGAGAGGATGCCAACGAGAAAGACCCACAGGCGACATGGGACGGCCACTCAGAGGACACCAGAGGATCCGCTGCTGCCGCCGCCGTGGAGGGCAGCCCTGCCTGTGACCTATGATCTCCTGAGGGCTGTGTGAAATAGGATGATTCATTTTCAGAACTGGAACCTGTCTAATGTTTAGATGTCTTGCATTCCCTTTACCAATCCACTTCTGGCTTCTTTGTTCTCTTTTCTTGGGTTTAATGCTTAGATGTCTTACTCTCCCCTATACTGACCCACTTCCAGCATCTTTGTTCTCTTTCCGCAGCCTTTTACTTTGGCGGACTATGAATTCTGGTGGGATCTAATCTAAATAAAAGTCCTATGATCCAATCAGTAAATAGAACATGTAAGTGAGGCAACTTTGTAATAATACTCTAAACCAACCAGTATGTACCATGTAGACGACATCGAGGAGAGTAACATGAACTCCGGAATGCCTAACAAATGGGAAAACAGAAGTGGGATCTTGCATCCTAGTTGTTTATAATGGTTCCTGTGTGCCTGCTCACTTGAAAGACACCTGTTCATGCAAGAGTGATTTTTTTAAAAACTGCTTCACTCCACCAACCTCCAAGCCTCCATGTCATTTCTTAACAGCGAAATTGGGAAAAGGGCATACAATCTCCAACAAGGGTCAGGCGCTGGTGTACATGCCTTTGCCAAACTTCTTGGTTTAATTTACATTTTTCAGCCATTAATGAGACTGATATTTTCTCATAAGTCTTCTGGACATGGGCGTTTCGTGTCACTGCCTGCGTGGGTCCTTGGCCCATTACCCAGGGGTTCTTCCTCTTTTTCCTTATTTATTTGCAAGAGCTTTTCACATAGTGAGGATGTTAGCCCTTTGTCACGTATGTCGCAACTTTTTTTTAACACTTTGCCATTAGCTTTAAAATGTTGCTTTTATTGATGGCTTTTATATTCTAAATGACACAGCAATGTGTTATCTCTATAAACTTCTAATTATACATAAGTGTATTGAAATTTTGAAAGTTAAACTCCCCTTCACACCTGACACAGGGACTCACGAATGTCCCTCCAGTTGCCACATCCCCCAGAGAAGGGCGTGGGGAGGATTCAAGGTCTCTGGCACATTCCTGAGCACATGACTGAGTGTCCCCTTGTCTTCTATGCACCCCTGGTAAGCAGCTTCAGGGGACCCTTGACTACCCTGCAGACTGTGCCCAAAGATGGAATGTTATAGCCGGATTGAGAGAAATGATGCCAACATGCAGAGAGGGCCAAATTATGAGTCCTTTATTGACACCCACAACCAAGAGCGGACTAGTGTCCAAAGAACTCTCGGCGCCAAACAGAGTGAGTAGAGGGTATATAAAGGCAAAAATTACATAAGCTGTACAGTTTGATTTGTATCTTCTTGGAAGAACAGTTAGTTGCAAAGGGTACAGATAACTATGGAATTTACAATTAGGGAGTTTCCAAGCACTGGGGGGAAACAAGGGTGTGGGCTTGTGCGGTGCAATTATGGGAAAGTTACTTAAGGGGAACATTTCTAGGTTAGGATGAAAGATCTGTTGCAAAAAGGAGTTACTTATGTCAAGCAAGCTACTACAGGCTACTATAGGTTTTGCAGATAGATATTTCAGTAAATCCCGCTTAGTCCCTTTCTTTGAACTATATAGTATCCATGTCATGTAAGTCTTGTGGTTTGCATAACTTTTGGAAAGTATGACATCTTAGGCCTTGTAAACTTCCTTTACTCTAAATGACACTATCTAAATGCAAAATGCAGCTGTAACTTGAGTTCTGTCCCATGCTCTGCTGGTCACGTGGCTAATGTCTAGGTACCGACAACTCTAGACTCTAAAATTGAACTGTAAAAGCCTGGAGGGTGAGCAGAACCATTTTAGAGAGACCTCAAGTCCAGTTCTGCTCCCTGGATTTGAACTCAGAAATAAACTTCTTTCTACGAGTTCCCTGCCCCTTTGATTTATTGGTATCAAGGGGCGCAGCCAAGTGTTACTCGGACCATAACAACCCCACAAAACATGAGAATGTTCCTCTTCCCAGAGACACCCACCTTCCGGACCCCTCCCCCACGCCTCTGTGAAGACTCCTTCAACGCACAAGCTTTAAACTTCATTGCATTAACTCTTCTGTCTCTTGGAGCTCTAGAGAGATGCCATCCACTCTGACCGGGGTTGGATGAGAAGCACCTTCCTCACTCCAGAGTGCGTCCACACTCACTGAGAATTTCTTCCAACGTGTTTGTGGCTTTGTCTGTTTCTCCGTGTTTCCATCTGGGATTTTTTTTTAGGAATTTGTGTAGATTGTGGCTTGAGGTAAGGAACACACTCTGTGGTTGTTTTATTCTGTTTTTTTTTTTTTGAATTGGAGGCTCACTCTGTTGCTCAGGATGGAGTGCCGTGGCACACTCACAGCCACCCCAGTGAGGACTCGCTTGGCTCTGGCGATCCTTCCGTTTCAGCCTTCCAAGTAGCTAGAACTACAGGTTCACACTACCACACTCGGTTAATTTTTTAATTTTATTATGGAGATGAGGTCTCACCAAGTTACCAGGGCTGGTGTCGACCCCGTGGGCTCAGGCCATCCACTCGCCTCAGCCTCCCAAAGTTCTGGGATGACAGGCTGAGCCACTGTGCCCGGCCTGTGGTTGTTTTTAATTGTTGATTACAACTAAAATTGCTGATGAACATTGAGAGAAGCATCTCCCAGAATAAAGAGAGAGAACAGACAAACTTGCAAAGGCAAGACTTTGTACAGGTCGTTCAAGAAATAGGGGCCTAGCGTGACCATGACGTGCAGGGCCCACAAAGGTGGTGAGTTCAGGTCAGGGAGAAATTGGCGATGGGAGCTTCCATCTGTAGGAAGGAGGAAGTTCGAGGGCCTGGGAGGAGGATCTGTCTGCACAGGCTTGCTTCTGTGGTCGCCCCATGGGCAGCACCAGGGCAGGTGAGAGACAGAGTCTGGGGATGAGGAAGCTGCCCCAGGGGCTGGGAGGCCCCTGTCCTGACTCAGGCAGCCGTGAGGCTGGACAGGAGGTGACAGCCACTGGAGGCCTGGAGGAAGGGGCAGCAGGACTCACGGATCGCTGGGTGGGGTCTGCGGTGCCTCTGACAGCCAAGCCTGGTTGCTGCGACAGGGATGACCCACCACACGGGCGCAGCTGTGGGGCGCTGTGGGGCTGCTCTCCACGACACCTCTCCATCTGTGTTCGCAGGTGTCCTCCTTTCACAGGTGGGGAAACTGAGGCTCTGTGAGTCAGTGAGTCAGTGACTTGCCCATGAGCAGCAGGAGAGCTGGCCCCTTGGGCCGCCTGCTGCAGTCGTGGACTGGGCTCCAGAGCTGGGGCTCCTTTCTGAAAGTGGGGCACCCACCTCCCCCTGTGCAGGGTGGGAGAAGGGGGCACGGGCGCCCATGTCTGTCCCCAGTGTGTGCGGGTGAGGAATCTGCTGGGTTTTTTTCTCAAGAGACGGTGACAGGCACCCATGCTGTCTGGGAGGCTTCCTCTTCCCAAACAATCGGATGACACAATGTCTGAAAGCCCAGATACTTGCCATTGCCTCTGGCCAGGCGCCCTGCTTGCCGCAGACCTGGGGCCGCCGGAGATGCCCGGCCTCCCGCCTCCCTCACCAGGCTCCAGCGCCAGGTCCGGGGACCGCGTGAGCTCACATGCCTGGCCCTCTTGGCACCGGCCACTCAGAGTGGTTGTACCTTCTTGCCAAGGAAAACCCAGCAAGCTTCCCCCTCAGGCTGACTCAGCTCCAACTCACCTGGAGGCTCTGAGCTCCCGGATCTGTCCTCCCACCAGGATCCCATCGGGGTCCACGGTCACCTGCAAGGAAACTGCGTGCCCAGAGACCTCCTTTTCTCATAGCTGCCAATAAGCCAGCAATGGTGCCAGGAGGACTAGGGGCCTGGAAGTTTCCGACCCTGGAAATCTACCATTCCCGGGGCCCAGTCATCCGCCCTGGGACGCCTTGCTCGAATCCCACGGGAGGCACAGTCCCTGCTTCCCTGGACCCCACAGCCAGTGTGTGCAGTGTTGGACACAGTTTGAATGCTGTCTCCAGAAACCTACAGGTGAAATGTGACCCCCAGTGCTGGAGGCAGGGCCTGGTGGGAAGTGCTCAGGCCACAGGGCAGACCCCTCATGGATGACTTGATGCTGCCCCCTGATGAGTTCACACCAGAGAGAACCTAGTGGTTAGAAGAGCCTGGCACCTCCTCCTCTCTCGTTATGGGACAAGCCTGCTCCCTCCCCACCTTCTGCCATGACTGCAGCTTCCCGAGGCCTCCCCAGGAGCAGAGGCCGGCGCCGTGCCAAGTCGTGAGCCAAGTAAGCCTCTCTCCTTTATAAATGACCCAGCCTCAGCAGCGATGCAACATGGACCCACACGGTGTTAGCACAGCCCTTGTTATCTGGGAGGCTAGCGGGTGCTCTCGGTTGTGCCAGGCCTGACCAACGGTGGGTAATTATCTGGTAACTGTGTCAGGAAGGGTCCTGAGGCCCCATGCGGGCACAGCAAAGGTTGCCACCTGTAGGAAAGACAGCTGCAGGAGGTCACAGCCAGACACCAGATCACCATACAGCACTGCCTTGGGCCACCCCCTGGGTTCCCGTCACTGCAGGAGCACATTGGGGCTGGGATCCACTCGGTCCTCTCTGTCTGTCCAGGATGTTGCATAGTGCCTGACACTTAGTAGATGCTCAGGAAACATTTTGCAGAATGAATGATTGATTAGAAGGCACTGCCATCTTTCCCACGGGGTGAGAGACAGAGGCACTCCGCCTGACCAGGAACAGGTAGGAATGAGACAAACTCTGCATCCCCTGGATCTTCCCACAGAGGCCACGGCTCTGACACCCGAGTCCCTCCTGCAATCTTGCTCCTGATGCATCTTGTTTGATGATGTCTCTCTACAGCTTTTTTTTTTTTTTTTTTTTTTTTTTTGAGTTGGAGTCTCACTGTGTCACCCAGACTGGAGTGCAGTGGCTGCTCCCGGCCACCGCA
>NW_007097794.1:241169-258712 GCF_000164805.1 Carlito syrichta | reverse complement strand
TCACCTCAGCCTCCCAAAGGCGTGGGATTACAGGCTGAGCCACCGAGCCCGGCTCTCTCTACAGCTTTATCTGTGAATCTCCAAGTCAGTAGTGAGGGCCGCTTCTCCCCCAACTCCCTGCTCACACAAGCCCCTCCTGGCTGCTTTCCTGACGTTTCTGCCGTCGAGGAGGCTGTCTGTGTGTTGCTTCCTGTCTGTGTGCTCATGCAATGCTCATCCTCCCAGGCCTGACTTCTCTCCTTCACCGGCATGTGCGAGGTCCACCCATGGTCTGCCTGGGTACTCACTATGTGAACGTGCCACCATGGACTTGTCTGTTTCACCCCTGGCCGACACCTGGGGCTACAACAAGATGCTGCGTGACCGTTCTTGCACACATGCGTACACAGTTTTGTTTCTGCACACATCCGGGTTCCGGATGTGGGGCACTTGCGATCATGTGTGGAAATGATGACCTTTTAACAGTAGGGAGCCCCTCTGGGTGCCAGCGCATGACACTGTGCAGGCAGTTGAGTTCTTACTGTTGCTATGTTATCCACGAGGCTTCAGTGAGGTTGCCTGGGCAAATCACCACAAACAGAAGGGCATCCTCTACCTTCCAGGGACCAGAAATCACGATGTCAACAGCGGGGTCCTTCTGGAGGCTCTGGGGGGATCCCTCCCTGCCACCCTCCAGCCCCACGGCCCCCGTGATGGTGGCTGTTCCTTGGCATCAGATGCCTCTGGCTTCGCCCGCCTCCTCCTCCGTCATCTGCCCTTTCCTCCCTTGTAGGGACACTCGTCATTGATATAGGGTCTGGCCCTATCCAGGACTGAATTAGATATGTGTCAGTAGAAAAAGCCAGGAAATTGTTGCCTCCAGGGGAGTGAGAAGCTGTGGGGAAGGAGCGGTCACCGTGATGCCCTGCATGGTGGCCATGAGCGGAGCTTTTATACAGCTGAGCGCTTGTCAACCCCAAAGGGGGATTGACCCCACACAAGCACCAAGTCAATTAGGATGACAGGGAAGGAGGTGTGCAGATGTGTGGAAAGGGTAGAGGAATCCTCAAGGGTTCATGTTTAAAACTTATCACTGAGTTGAAAATTAACAGGCAGCTGTGCAAGTTCAGGCGTGTCATCCAGGGACCGGGAGACACTGTCAGCATCACTGGATGACAAGCGTAGTGGGAAGCACGTCGTCAGGTGACGTCGCCAGGTGTAGACATCCCAGAAGCACTCACACACCAGATGTGCTGCACACGCTGGCCCACAGTGCAACCCACCGCCACCGGCCACGCGCCCGCACAGCTTGGAACGCACTGAGCACCGCAGGCAGCTGCAATGCAGCAGACAGTGTCTGGGTATCCAACCAGATCTCGACGTTGAAAGGGCCCAAGCACAACACAGCGTTGTCCCCTTAGGGCCGATGCGGTCTGCCATCTACCAAAGCGTCACCATGAGGTACAAGACCATACGTAGCAAAAGGGCCTGGGTGCAGTGCTTCACACGATTATAATCCCAGCACTTTGAGAGGCAGAAGAGGGAGCAACACTTGAGCCCAGGAGTTCAAGACCAGTCTGAACAACATAGCAAGACACCATCTCTACAAAAAATCAAAAAATTAGCTGGGTGTGGCAGCACATGCCTGTAGTCCCAACTGGGAGACTGAGATGGGAGGATTGCTTGAGCCCAGGAGATCAAGGCTGTGGTGAGCTGTGGTCGTGTCACTGCACTCTAGCCTGGGTGACGGGTGAGACTTCGACCCCCAAAAAATAAATAAATAAAACAAAAAAGAAAAGAAAGAAAAGAAAAACAGCCAGAGTTGCAAGGGCTGCCCTAGGGAGAGATAATTGGGGGAGGGGAGCTGGTTTTCATATCAACCCTTGTCAAAGCACTTGACTCTTTAAACAACGCACACGTGACTTTGATTAATATATAAACTCTTCACATAAAATTTAAGAATAAGTAAGTGGTGGCAATACACAACCTCTAACCACTCAGTCACTCTTGAAAAATGCAAAGTGCCTGCGAGGAGAAGGCGCTCGGAGGCGGATGAGCCTGGGACACAGTGTAGGTCAGTGTCCATCATCAGGCCGGCATTTGGAAATGTAACTGCTCTGGCGTGTGTGCTCGTCTTCCCAGGTGTTTGTGCTTATTTAGCATGACGCACGCCAAAACCACGGAAACATTGGCCACACACACACACACGTACACACATGGAGATACACACAGATACATACAGGGAGACACACACACAGAAAGACACACAGACACATACACACAGACACACAGACACAGAGACACCCATGCCAGCAGACTGGTGCTGCCCACTGTGGGGGCAGGAGGGCAACAACTAGGAAGGGTCTTCACCAGACACCGAGACCGCCAGAGCCCGATCTTGACTCTAGCCTCCAGAACTGGAGACACGAGCCCAGTGTCGCTCCCAGCATCAGCCCTGCTGTCCATAAGCCCCGGTTCACAGCGTTTCGTTACAGCTGCCCACCACGGGCAGAAACAGAAAAGGTTGCCAAGATGTGGTGATGTCAGTACTTAGGGGACAGACAGGGTCTCAGGGCACGTCAACACTTAGGGAACAGGCAGGGTCTTATGGCATGTTGACACTCAGGGGACAGGCAGGGTCTCAGGACACGTTGACAATTAGGGAACAGATAGGGTCTCGGCACACATAGACACTTAGGGGACAGACAGGGTCTCGGGGCACGTCGACACTTAGGGGACAGGCAGGATCTTAGGACACATCAACATTTAGGGGACAGGCAGGATCCTATGGCATGTTGACACTCAGGGGACAGGTAGGGTCTTAGGACACATCAACAATTAGGGGACAGATAGGGTCTTGGGACACATAGACACTTAGGGGACAGACAGGGTCTTGAAACACGTCAACACTTGGGGACAGGCAGTGTCTCGGGACACATTGACACTTAAGGGACAGGCAACAAGAGTCATGGGAGCAATCCTTGTGGCACCTGGAGCAGAAGGCCAGTAGGATGTGGAGTCTCCAGCAGCACGTGGGAGCAGCCATCTGGGGTGCAGCATGGCCGGTGGTCGGGGTTCTTGTCCCAGCAAGGTCCCACACCTGCCCCGGCCAGGCCCTTCTGAGAAACTGCCCAGGTCTGGGCCAGGTTCCATGCACTCCCGCTCCCAGGAAGCTGATCAGACCAAACACGGAGCCCATCCATGGCGAGGGCTCAAGGGAAAGTGGGGGGGTCCACTCCATGCCAGGCTTCAGGCATCCACGAACAGCACGGTTTCCAGAGGCCGAGGAGCTCACTTGGAGATAGATGCAAGCAGGGCGCCATCTCCATCCCGTCGCTTCCTGGTCCCGCTTAACCACCGAAAGCCCTGCCCTGCCCTAGGTTTCGGGATGCAGAGAGCCCCTTTTTCCTGAGCAGTTCGAGGAGACAGCTGTCCTTCTGGCCTCCCAGATCCAACCAGTGCTGTCTTGACATCTGTCACTCACGTTGCAGGGAAATCATGTGTCTGTGGACTTCCGGAGCTTTGTCCTGTGGAGACGTCCTCAGCTCCCACTCATATGTCGCCTGTGCTTGCTGCCAACACCCCCTGGGATTTGGAGCTGGGGGAAGCTGGGTGTCCACAGCCAGGTGGCCCATGGCCTGTGGTCAGGCACCTGAGTGGCCCAGAACTGGCTCCATCCAGACCTTCGGCACAACCTCCCTGGTGCCCCCGCCCACCCCCCTGGGATTTGGAAGACAAGACTCAGTCACTGCACGATGGGATGGGGACTCGGCCCCTCAGTCCTCCGCCAAGTCCAGCTCTGGGGGGATGCTCCAAGCCCTCGCCAGGGTTGCTGCCATCAGACTCCCCACCCGTAAGGTGTTTGAACTAACCAGCGCACACCCAGGTTGGCCCGTGATGTTGAATGACCGAGCACCCAGAAGGGCTCCGTCGCTGGACCCTGTGCTCCTAGGCGTGTTCCTGGACCACGTCCATGCTGGCGGGGAAGCAGCCCCGTGGCCGAGTGACCGTGGCGTTCCCATGTGTGCTTGGGCCAAACCCCCACGTGGGCACAGCACAGCCAGCCGTGGCCACTTCCCCCAGCTGCAGCAGGCCAACCGAAATGCGGCGTCCTGCTAGGCTGGAGGAGGCCGCCGCAAGCCAGGCTTCCCATGCTCCTCCCCGGCTTGTCCTGGACGAGGGGCCGGCCTCCGCTGCAGCAAGGGAACATCAATCTTCCGCGGGCTTCCCACCCGCCGCGCTGGAAGGCAGGTCTCCCCTGGGCGCCTCCCCGGCCTCTGCAGCGTCTGGAAAAGCAGTTACTGGTCCGGTTGGGCCTGCCCTCGCCAGAGGCCGGCTCCAAGTGCCACGTCCTCCACGTCCTCCACCGCCCCCACCCCAAGATGCCAGGAGCAGCAACACACAGCCCTTGCGCATGCGCCTGGACACCCCCCTTCAGTCTTTGGGCCTCAGGACTGCTAGCTCTTATGGGATGAGTCGTGGAGGCTGCCCTGGGTTCCAGCCGCCTTCCCCAGGGGCATCATGGTGACACTGGGCAGACAGGTGGGAATGGCTGGAACGCAGCAGACAGGTGGAGACAGCTGGAAGGCAGCTTTCCCACGTGATATTGTCTTTCCCGTATGACCCCTCACTCCCCCAGTTATCCAGCATGTGACACCATTCATCTGCACAGCCTCCCCAGAAAGGACCAGACAGCAAGTCTCCTCCCTCATTTGCATGTGGGGAAACTGAGGCTGCAGGAAGCCATGAAGATGGGTGTAGGGAAACTTCAGGCAGACAGCCAAGCAGGGCAGGCCAGAGAAAAGCCCCTGGATGGGCCATCTCTCCCTGACTCTGGGGCGTGTGCAGCCATCTGGCACTAGGGACGCAGGGTGGGAGTGAGGAGGCAGTGGCGCTGGCAGGGGTCTCTGCCAAGTTCATTCACGCAGCCTGGAATTTCAGCCCGCCGCCCAGGCTCCAGGCTGGTACTCCCGAGCTGGTGCCCAGAGCCCAGCAGGAGAGATGGCAGCTCCAGGAAGGCCTCCCTGGCGACTCCTGCCCCACACCCACCTAAGAGCTGTTCTCCCAGTCATGCCTGGGCCACCCCCTGTTCTTCACAGTCCTCAAGTTCACATGTGTCCTCTCCTACTCGGCCAGCTTCTTCTCTGCCTCCCAAGGGCAGGGCTGTGCTCTGGATTCGGGAAACCACAACCCTCCTGGGCTTTCTCCATGTTTGCCAAATGGTGGTCACAAGCCCAGTCCTGGGGCGGGATCAAGGGAGGCCTCACTGGGGCTTGGGGGAGGCACATAAGAACCAACTGGGAAGAAAAGTCAGTCTATTACCACAATCTGGAGTGAACGTTGGCAGGGAAGTGTGGCTTTCCCTCTTGTCCGGAAGGCTCTGATGTCACCTCACGCAGAGGGTGGATGTGGGTGCCCTGGTGTCTGGCCAGTCTGACCCCACAGGGCCCAGGCACTCAGATGTCACCTCATGCAGAGAGTGTGTGTGGACACCTGATTGTCTGGCCAAGCTGATGCCCATGGGGCTGCCCAGGTCACAAGGCCTGGGGCTTCCCAGCGCCACACTCCCAGAAACTTCTGTTGGTGCCTAGCCCCCACCCACACACCCCGCACGCACAGCCCCCAGTGCCACTCTCAGTGGTCCCCATGTTAAGTGGCACAAGGGAGACGCAGTCAAAGGACCATGTTCTGTCCTGTCCATGACCTTGAGCAAATGATCTTGTTTTCTGGGTCTCAGTGCCTGAATCTTTATAAGACAAAGGACTCAGCTTAGCTGGCCCCAAAGGACCCTCTAACTCCACAACTGGGTGGTCCTGCTGCGGGTGGTGGGTGGCTGGTAGGTCTGGCTCTCACCTGGTTGACTTCCAACTGTGCACACTTGCCTCTGGGCCCATGTGTGGCTTTTTCACCCAGGGCAGATAGCATAATCATCCCATCCAGGACTCCCTGGCTAGAGAGCGACTGTTGGCCTCCAGGGAGGCCTGGTGGGCCTAAGGCTGCCCAAACTATGTGCAGAATGTCTTCCAGGTCAAGAATTGCCCTTGGCATTCACGCAGTATCATCACTGAGTTGTTTGGAGTGGAAGTGTGTGCATTCACATCTTAGAATCAAGTGGCCCTCCTGGAGGCATCTTCCCACTGAAGTTGTGAGCCCCCCTGATAATGACGCTGCACTTCCAGAACTGGGTTGTGAAGCACTGATTGACCCACGGGTATTTGCGGGAACACGGGGTTTCCAGGGCTGGAAATTCACCTTTCCATCCACCTGGAATCCCTCGTCAGACATTCAACCTTGGGAAGGCGCTATGAGTTGGAGGAAGCTGAGACAGATGTTACCCTGGAGTGAAGAAGTCCTGTACACAGGACCATCTGGGCTGGGAACTCACCGCGGCTGGTGAGTGGTGGAGGCTTGGTGAACCGCAGTGGAGTCAACACCGTGATCTAGTGGTGTCCTCCAGAGCAGAGGACGTGGCTCAATGCTGGGCAGGTTGGGGCTGCAGTCAGGGTTGGTGCTCCCTGGCAGAGGACATGGGCAAGCCAGTAGCTATCTGGACAGAGACCATGACTGTACATCACATAGGCAGTGAGATCCCGGATGTGTGTATGTCACGTGGGTTCATGTCACCTGGATGTATGTGCATGGACTTGTGTCACATGAATGTATGTCACATGGAGGTATGGCTGTCACACAAATGTATGTACACAGATGTATGCACACAGATAAATGTCATATAATGTATGCACATGGATGTATGTCATATAGATATATGTCGCATGGATGTATGCCACATGAATGTATGTCACATGAATATATCACACAGATAAATGTCACATTAATGTATGCACATGGATGTATGTCATATAGATATATGTTGCGTGGATGTAGGCCACATGAATGTATGTCACATGAATATACACACATGATTGTGTATATTCATGCACATAAATGCAGGTTACATGGATGTATGTAGCATTCATTATATGTTAGATAAGTGCACACACAAATGTATGCCACATGGATGGATGCCACATGAATGGATGTCACATAGGTGCCGGTCACATGGATGTATGACACAAGAATGCAGGTCACATGGATGTGGGTCACGTGGATGTATGATACATGGATGTACGTCACATGGATGCATGAAACATGGGTGCAGATCACATGGTTGTATGTCACATGGATGCATGACACAAAGGTGCAGGTCACATGGACGCATGCCACGTGGGAATGGATGGAGAGGTAAGGACTGTGGGTGAAGTCGCCATGGGGTGCGGCTGTGATCTGTGCAGCTCCACAGGGCAGCACCCAGGCCTGTCCCCTGTTTCAGGCGTGCAGGCTTGGCCCTGTGGCAGGGGTACGGCTGCCTTGGGAGGCTGAGCACCCTGGTCCCAGGAGGTTCCGGTGGGAGCTGAGGGGCCGCTGGGAATGAGATTCTGTAACGGATGAGGCCACAGGCTTCAGCCCTGGCTCCCTCAAGGCACGGTTTGTGCCCAACAGGGGGCTTCTGATCAGCACGCAGCCTCCAGGCTTGGCTCTTCCGGGGCGGCCTCCACTGCAGAGATCCTTCTGCCCTGGGAGACAGAGAGTGGCCTGGACAGGTGGGGAGGCCCAGATGCCCGGACCGGCTGCGGGCTACCCGGGTGACGGCACTCGGAGCTGGGCTGGCCAAGGCCTTGTTGCCAATTCCCTGGGGAAAGGACTAAAAGCCAGACGAAACAGGCAGGCACAACCCCTCAAGCTCCACCTCCGTGTCTATTCCAGAAACCCATGCCTGCAGTAAACGCACAACCCAGGGGGCACCCGAGAGGCCGGGACATCCTGTCCGTCCCTTCCACCAAGGCATGCATTTAGTCGCCGAAATCTCTACAGGGAACAGGTTGCCCAGGTGTCACTTAAGGATGGGGAAACAAGTCACGGGAAAGACCGGAGGTAATGGATAGAACTGGACGCTTTAAGTGTGTGCACTACGTCTATGTCTCAATAAAACGGATTTTTAAATGTTGAGAGAGAGAGACAGAGAAAGAAAGAGGTACACAGAGAGAAAAAGAGAAACAGAAAGAGAGATGCAGAAACAGAATGTGAGAAAGAGAGAGGAAGGAGAGAGAGGAGAGAGGGAGACAGAGAGAGAAAGAGAAATCGAGAGAGAAAGTGAGAGCGAGAAAGGGGAGAGAGAGAGAAGAGAGGGAGACAGAGAAAGAAAGAGAGAATGTGTGAGAGAGGAAGAGGAGGGAGAAAAGAGAGAGAGAAAGAGACAGGGAGGGAGATCGGAGACAGTGACGGAGGGAGGGAAGGAGAAAGAGAGAGAGAGGAGTAGAGAGAGCAGGGACGGAGCAGTCCTAAGATGACCAGACTCTCCAGAGACTCCAGGGCTGCAGCCCGACTCCCAGATCTGAGAAGACCCGTGCAGGACCTTGGGCACCTCAGCTAGGCCATTCGTCCCCAGGACGATGGAACACGGCCACGTGTGGCCGGCAGCCCTCCAAGGTCCCGCGGGCCCTTCTCATCACTGGGCCCCAGGGTGCAGGCAGGAGGGTCCTCCTGCCAGCCAGATCCCAGGCCACTGCTTGGTCCTCTGCAGCAGGGCTCAGCAGATGCCTCCGGGAAAGGCCCGACTGCGTGCGCAACACCTTGTCAGCTGCTTGGCCCCCGAGCAGCATGAGAGCAGACCCGGGCAATGAATGATGCCGGCCGCCAAAGCCTCACTCACAGAAGTGGCGTGGCCGACATGGCTGGGCTCTGTGTGTGTGGCCTCTGTCTGGAGTCAGGGACCGGCCTCTGTGGAGGTGGCTCTGGGCCCAGTACTAGGGCTCATGCTACCTGGAACCTACCCGGTCTCGTGTTCCTGTCCCCCAGGCCCAGGTGGACAATGGGCTGAGTGGTCTCTAGACGCTGGACACACACCTTAGCTCAGCCCAGAGCAGACACGGCCAGGACACACTCCCCACCTGGAAGACCCAGCCTAGACCTGGCCACGTGGAAACAGGCAGAGGGTCTGGCACAGGGCGACAGCCCGGGAGAGGAGGGCTTGTAGGCATATGTTTGGGCTAAAACCACATGAGTGGTGTCCCCAGATTCAGATAACCCCCTCGGGGCCTCCTGGTGGACTCCTGACAAGGGATCTGTAGTCCCTTCCAGCCTGGTCTCTGCATATCCACAGCCTTGCCCATTTCAAACTCATCTTGGGGGTGGGGTGCAGCAGCTCATGCCTGTAATCCCAACATTTTGGGAGGCTGAGGCGGGAGGATTGCTTGAGCCCAGGAGTTCGAGACCAGCTGGACAACAGCTGGATTTCTCTACAAGAAATCCCAAAATTAGCTAGGCACATTAGCATACGCCTGCAATCCCAGTTACTTGGGAAGCTGAGGAGGGAGGATCACCTGAGCCCAGGAGGTCGAGGCTGCAGTGAGCCGGGTGACAGAGGGAGACCCCAACTCAAAAACACAATTAAGCAAGGACAGATGTGCTCCTACTGGCTGCTGACCCTGAGGCAACGTCTGGTGCAGAAACCACAGGGGCGCCTGCCAGGGAGGGAGGGTGGTCACAGCTTTTGCAGGGGAAGCCCACGGGCTGGGTATGGGTCTGGATGACGCCACCCGTGTCCTGGGCCTGGTCATACGTTTGGCTTCTGGGTGTTTGTCCCTGTGCCATGCAGACGTGCAGACACCAGGTCCAGCTTTCTCTAGGGCACTCACCCACCCCAGAGACTGGCGGCCCTGTCGGCGGGTGCCCCCTGGTGGCCTGTCAGGGGGAGGGCTTGGCGACTTGTGGGAGGAAGAAGAGGCTGACGCCTCCAGGGAGGTTTCCAGCTGCAGCTCCTGTGGCGCCAGCGAGTGCAGGCTGGGGATGGGGGGCAGGGGCTGGCCTTGTCCTGGTTCCACCCCCTCTGTCCTTTCTGCTGGCCACTTCACGAATCGACCACGGGAAGCTGGGCTGTGGCACCCGGAGGGCACTGATTTGCAAACCTCTCCCTGGAACCTCCTCTCCCCTGTGCCACCTGCCCTCCTGTCACCCATGGCCAGATTTCCTGGGAGAAGCACCGGGGCCGATTCTAGGCTGGTCCCGGCTGGTCCAGGCTGGCCCCTGGCTCCCCGCCCCTCCCCGCGTGGCGAGAAGACCTTTCGGCCCAGTCCCCACAGATCAGCTGCAGGGACACCTGAGCCAGGCTGCCTGGTTCCAAGTCCAGCTCTCCGCGAGCCGTGGGGCTCAGACGAGCTACTTAGTCCCTCTGCGCCTCGGTGTGCTTGCCTGTAAGAGGGAACGAGGATGCTCTTCTGGTTGCCTGTAAGGAAAAGGTTAAGACTGAGGACCCACCTGGGGACGCTGTCTAAGGGAGAGACAGGATGGGAGTCTGAAGACCTGGCTGCTCATCCCAGCCCCTCCGTTTCTGCTATGTGTCCTGAGAGAGGCGACCTCACCTCTCTGTTGTAGTCCAAGGTGGCTGTAGGGCCAACTCCCTGCCTCTAAGCTCCCCCACGGCTCCCAGGGCCTCATGGCAAAGTCCCAGCCCCTCCCCGGGCCTACAGCCCTTGCTGCCCAAACTGTCTCCTCTCGAGTGACCCCGCGGTGCTGGTGCCTGAAAAGTGATGTCGTCAGACACTGACCTCACATGTCCCTTCTCTGCCCAGAGCCTTCCGATGACTCCCTCACGACTCAGGGCAGGACCCCAGGTCTCTGCAAGCCCCCAAGCCCTCCCTCCTCTCTGGCCTCATCTCCGCCACCCCCTCTTGATGCCGTATCCAGCCCCTGACCCAAAGTGCCAGGGTGCCAGCCCTCTCCTGCTTCAGGGCTCTGGCACCCGCCATCCCCTCTGCCTGGACACCTCCCCCAAGTTGCTGGACTGGCCTCAGCTCTGTCAGGCTCTGCCCACTCATCTGGCCAGGAGAGAGGCCTTCCCTGACCACCCTCAAAAGCCAGGGCTGCTCAATGCTGGGTCCACTGGGCCCTGCTGTGTTCCCTGTGTCAGTAGAGCCCGAGTAGGCTGTCTTGTAGGGTCACCTCATCCCACCTGTGACCCCGTCCCCGCAGTGCCGCCCTCCTCCGGGAGTGCTGAGAGGCTGCCAAGCTTCACTATCACTCCCCGCACCACCAGCCCAGGGCTGGATGGTCCCCACCCTCAGCAAGGGTGAGTTCCCCGCCCCAGGTCCCTCTCTCTCGGGGTCAAGGTTGCCCCCCTCTTCCTTGATTGGCCTGAGCCTTGGTTCCTGTGGGGAGGAACGGTCACCATGACCCAATTCTCCACCTGGGGACTGAATTCAGCTCACACAGCCCACACAGCCCACCCCTCCCAGGACCTGGGCTCTGCTGAGGCCCTCACGTGCTGGGCAGACCTGCCTCTTCCGCCAGGACTGAGGGCTAACAGGCCACTGTCCTAAGGTGACAGAGTGGGCACCAAAGGTCTCTCGAGAAATCCCACACAGCCGCGGCCTTCCTGCACTACAGAAAGTGGACAGCTCCACACAGACAGCAGGTGTGCTGAATCCACGGGGAGAGGTGGGGGGTCCAACCTTGGCCCTGACTCTCATCCCCTCGCAGGCCAGAGCCCCAGAGGCAACCACCGCCCGTCCGCCAACCACCGCCGTCAAGCCAGAGACTGAGCTCGCATGGGGCTGGGCGGGGTCCACGCGTTCCACGGTGGCTGAAGGAGCTGTGCCCACCGAGCCAGTCTCTTATCGTCCCTGTTTACAGAGAGGAAATTGAGGCTCGGCTGGGGCAACCACCCATCAACATGCACACTGTCACGTGACACCACGGGATTGCTGGCCAGTGTCTTGTCCCGCCCTGCAGTGCCCGGCCAGTGCCGTGTCCTGAGGAGGTCAGCAGGGCCCTGATCCCTTCCACTCATCTGTGTTGGAGGCAGAGAGGAGGCCTGGAGAGGAGGCCAGGAAACTCAGCCGTGGGCTGCATCTTGTCGGGAAAGTGCTGTGTTCTGCCGAGTTTTCAGAATTAGAATTTCTAGCTAGACTGAGTGTCGGCCTGGCGTGTCCTGTATCATGTACCTGGCCTTTTTCATGTGTCATGATCTGCCTGTTCAGGGAAGCCAGTGGACTGCGACCCCCGTGGGAGCTGGTCTCTCACACCCCCACGGCCTCAGGGCTAGTCCCAGATGAAGGTGTGTGGGGCACCTCACCTGCACTGAGAATTCAGACCTAGGGCCCAAAAGATCCCTTCCCGCCCACCACCCTGCAGAGGTGCTGCGGTCCAGATAGGAGAGCCCACACGTGCGGGCCACTCAAGGGGCCGGCTGCCGGCCTTGACCTCACAGTCTCCCTGGACCCCACCGGCCACAAGGCCTGGCATGACCAAGACCACTGGGCTCGAGGCTGGGCAACGGCCACCCGGTCCAGAGAGCCTGCAAGTCAGGCCCTCCTGCCCAGCTCTGCCTTGCTCTGAGATGGGCCAGCCGCAGCCCAGGGGAAGCTCCAGGCCCAAGAAAGGAGCTGCCAGATCCCTTCTTCCTGCAGACCATGGACACCCCTACATGCACACGGTCCCAAGCCCAGGCCCAGACAGCCAGTCTCATCAAACCAGGAAAGTCTTTTGAAGGGAAAACTGCTGTGAAAAAAATGTGTGTGCATGTGTGTGTGTGCCTGTGTGTGCTAGTGTGTGCTTGTGTGTGCATGTGTGCGTGTGTGCGTAGGCATGGGAAGGAAGGGGAGAGGAAGGAAGAAGAAAGAAAGGAAAAACAAGAGGCCAGACCAACTAAAAGGCATGTGGGTTTCTGCTTCTGGGTCACCTTCCCTTCCCTGCCCACCACCCTGCAGGGGCGGGGAGGTTTAGGCCAAGCACCGAACCAGCCTGTGGGGCCCTGAGGCTGTGTGGGGTGGGAGAGCCCTGGGAACAGAGGGCTTGTGGAGGGGCCCAGCCGGGAGAGGCAGGGGCAGCCTCACCCGCAGGGGCCCTCTCCCGGCTTCTGGTCTACCCAGGACCTTCCCAGTGAGATACTCGGAGGGCATCTCCTCTGCAGGGCAGCATCAGGGCGTCACTGCGCAAGGGGGTTCAGACGGAAGGTGAGCGCCACAGCAACTGGACATGGAGTGTAGACAGTGACGTCGCCCGAGACAGAGACAAGTGATGGAGCACAGAGTTTATTCCAGAACAGCCGCTGACACTGGACCAGGCCTCAGGGCTTGGCCAAGTCCCGGGTTGCTCCAGCCTGCTGGGATTCTGGACCCCATTTTAGGAGTGGCCTTCCTCCCTGCTTCTCGGGCCAGCAGCACAAGGGCCATCAGGAATGTCGTGATAAGACCAGCTAAGTACTCCGACCCCGTCCACCCGCCTGACACAGGCCCAATGTCCTCTCTCCACACGTGTGCGTGTGTGTGGCGTGTGCACTTGAGAATCTCAGCTCCCTCACAAGCACAAGGAGCTGGGCCCAGGGCCAGCCCTGGTTTACTGACGAGGACTCAGGCACAGAGCGGTCAAGCAACTGCCTGGGCTGTGCACCAGGCAGCCCACTCGGGGCGGGCAAGCATGTCCAGGACGGGCCAGACACTGGGTCCCAAGGCACAGAGCCCCACAGTCCGGTCCCTTAGCCCCAACACACGTGCAAATGCAAGCAACGAGGGTCACGTCCCAGCCTCCTCACCTGAGGAAGGTAGCCGCAGAAGGCAGCCGGCCCATGTTCTTCAAGAGGCCAGGCCCCACACCGACTGGTTGGGGACGGACTCGAGAGGCAGATGGGCCCGGGAGTTGGGATTTGCTGGCAAATCCTTATTTCTGGGTATTACAAACCTTGTTGGCTTTCACAGTTGTTGCTGGAAACTTCTTTAAAATGGCTGTGTGGGAATAATCCCGGGGAGGGGGAAGGGGAGGGGGCGGTGGCTTAAACCTGTAATCCCAGAGATTTGTGAGGCTGAGGCAAGAAGCTCACTTGAGGCCAGAAGTTGGAGACCAACCTGTACAACATAGCCAGCCACCATCAACCAAAAAAATTAAAAAGTAAAAAGTTAGCCAGGTGCGATGGCTCATGCCTGCAGTCCCAGCTACTCAGAAGGTTAAAATGGGCAGATGGCTTGAGCCTAGGAGGTCAAGGCTGCAGAGAGCTGTGACCATGCTACCGTACTCCAGCCTGCATCCCAGAGTGAGACCTTGTCTCTAAAAAAAAAAAGTAGGCCGGACTTGGTGGCTCAACCTGTAATCCCACTTTGGGAGGCCGAGGCGAGTAGATTGCCTGAGACTGGCAGGTTCAAGACTCACCCAGGCAACTTGGTGAGACCTCATCTCTACAATAAATCAAAAATTAGCTGGGCATGGTAGTGCGTGCCTGTAGTTCCGGCTACTTGGAAGGCTGAAACGGAAGATCACCGGAGCCCAGCAGGTCAAGGCTGCGGTGGCCGGGAGCATGCCACTGCACTCCAGTCTGGGTGACAGAGTGGGACTCCAACTCAAAAAAAAAAAAGTAAACAACAAAAGAAGAATTCCAGGCTCCTGTCAGCCTGACCACAGAGACTCCCTCCGTGGGGTCCAGGAGGGACATGGGACTGAACACTGAGCATGGGTCTTGCATTTCCTTTCAGTCAGACCTGGCACTGCGGGAGCTGACAGCATCTCCACACCTGGCCCCTGGCTCCCACCCACGACAGGAGCCCCAGGCCTTCCCCTCCAGGTCACAGGGCCTGCTGGAATCCACAGGAATCCGTCAGACCACTGAGATCCCACGAGGCCACCCGGTTGGGGGAAGAGAACTTGGAGTCCCTAAGACCAGCGACAGAGCTGTTGCTCCAGGCCTGAAACATCAGCAGAAGGACCCACCGGGGACTGAAGGGGTCTCTGCTGAGGTGCTGGGCATGCGCCTGGCAGTGTGGGTGCCCAGTGGGTATTGGCTGTGCTACCTGGACCGCACCTGAGCTTACTAAGGGAGAAACCAAGGCTGGAGCATGGTGGGAGAGCCATGTGGCACTTGTGACAAGCACTTGACATGTGTCCTTATTTATTCCACGAGAAAGGATGAAGAGTCACTCGAGACCCCCAGAGGTTACGGCACATCTCCCACTGTGTCCAAGCATACTGGCACCGGATTTCCTGGGCGATCTGTTTCTGGGGGAGCTAGCGTGTTTGCACAGCAGGTATGACACCCACCACACAGTGCATGCGTGTTCTGAGTGGCATGGGGTCAGACCCAACAGGTCCACACATCTGTATCTTTCCACGAGGTCACACTTGTTGATGCTGCTTGATCATAATAGCCACAAGCTGCCCGGGTTCCCAGGAGGTGACTTTCTGAGTACTTCCCGTTCCCTCAGCCATCAGAGCCATGGACACATGGGCTCAGGTGCTCCAAACGCCAGTCGGTGTCACAGGGGAACACTTAAGCAATACGCAAGGTTACAGATTAAGCATCTAGCAGCAAAGCAACATTTAACACCAAGAGGAAACGGCCCAGGAAAAGGGCTGAGGAGACAGTCCAGGGAGCGTGGCGTGGACAAGGTCATGTCCTGGCCTGATCCTGAGAATGCCAGCATCTTTTCAGGACAAGTCTTTGGCGTGGGCAGATGCCGGGACTGAGCACAAGTGGCGGCAGTCCAGGGTGTGCCAAGATGGCCATGTTGAGCTGAAGTCCTGCTGTCTTGCAGCCACGGGGACAGGCCTTAACCTCGGGACACGCCTCATGAGGCCTGACGGCAGAGAGGAAGACTGCCGTGTCCTTATCTGGCCAGCACAGCCTCCACTGACTAGGCCAGCGTCTGCTGCCTGTTACCTTGGGGCCTTCTGAAATGTGCAACGAGTCTTTTCCAAGATGGAGCCACTTATGTCTGGGGTGCTCTTCATGGCACTCAACCGGACACTGAGTCTTTTCCAGCAATCTGGCCATTCTGGGGACACAAGGAAGGAGCCTCCATCCTGGGGTCCTCCAGCAGGAGGTGAGGACACGGTATGGGAAGAGGCAGGCAAGGGCGAGCTCTGGACGAGGAGATGAGATCCATGCTGGCCGTGCCTGTTGGCGTCTGCAGGGAAGGATTGCCGAGTGAGCACGTGGACGAGAGTGTGGCAGCCCCGACGTTGTCGGGGGGTCTCACTACTGAGCCCCCTCCTGGCTCTGTCCGCCTCTCCTCGGCTCTGGCCACAGAGGCACTGCTGGGGAGCTCTCCGGGCCCACGCCCGTCTCTGTCTCGTCCAAAGTCAGTATCCCAGTATAGAAATGGTTCAGGCTCATAGAAGCCCAAGATTCAGGGTAGGCCCTGTAGCCCCTGCCCCCCAACAGCTCCAGACAGAACGGGAGCAGAGGCAAGGGCTCCGCCACGCCAAGGTCCTGAGGACGAGATGCCCGCCGGCCAGGGAGACCCCAGCTGGGAGCAGCTCATCCTCTGGGTCCAGGTCCTGGATGATGGAAAGGAGGAGGGAGGGGCTCTGAGGACCGCCCCGGACGGGACCACCAGGAAACTGGAACAGAGACCAAGCATTGCCAGACGGTGCATGCCAGCATGGAATGCTCTAGGGGTGAGCACTGAACTCAGGCAGGATGGAGACAGGCCTTGACCTCGGGACACACCTCGTGCTGGAGAGTCAAGGACGAAGTGCCAGGATGTGGTAGCCGCCTCGTAAATTATCCAGAAGGAAGAGAGAGAGAGAGACGGAGACAAAGACAAAGAGAGAGACAGGGAGAGACAGAGAGACATGGAGAGACAGGGATAGACAGAGGGAGAGACAGAGAAAGTGAGAGACACAGAGAGACAGAAAGAGACAGAGAGACAGAGAAACAGAGAGAGCCACAGAGAGACAGAAGGAGAGAGAGAGACACAGAGAGACAGGGAGAGACAGAGAGAGACAGAAAGACACAAAGACACAAAGATAAAGAGACACAGAGAGACAAGGATAGACGGAGAGAGACAGTGAAACAGAGAAAGACAAAGAGAGACAGGGATAGACAGAGACACAAAGACAAAGAGAGAGACAGGGAGAGATACGGAAAGAGAGAGGCACAGAGAGACAGGGAGAGACAGACAGAGAGAGAAACAGAGAGACAGAGAGACACAGAGACACAGACAGATAAAGAGACACAGAGGAGAGACAGAGAAACAGAGAGAGACAAAGAGACACAGAGTAACAATGAGAGAGACACAGAAGATGGGGATAGTCAGAGAGAGACAGAGAGACAAAGAGAGACACAGAGAGACAGGGATAGACAGAGGAAGAGACAGAGAAAGAGAGAGACAGACAGAGAGACAGGGAAATACAGAGAGAGATAGAGAGGCACAGAGACACAGAAAGACAGGATAGACAAAGAGAGACATAGAAACACAGAGAGACAAAGAGAAAGAGACAGAGAGACTGGGATAGACAGAGAGAAAGCGAGAAGGACAAAGAAAGAGACACAGAGAGAGACAAAGTCAGAGATGGGGAGAAGATAGAAAAAGAGACAGAAAATGGGGCACCTTGCCCTCAATGAGTGATCTAGCAGAGGGTTGGCTGTATTCCTTTTACATTTCTTGCCTCTTCTCTGCAAATCCATAAATGTGTATTCGTTCAAGATAAAAAGTTGGGGGATATGGTCTCTCTCTCTCTCTGTCTCTCTCTCTCTCTCTGCCTGTCTCTCTCTCCCTCCCTCTCTCCCTCCCTCTTTC